>NC_139804.1:1415200-1635200 GCF_963457635.1 Microchirus variegatus
TGCAGTGAGGCCTCAGTGTGTCTCACATCCCTCTTCAATCAAACACAAACACACACGTCCGGCCAGCCTGGCCCACGCTATCTTTCCCTGCCTCCCTGTGCCAGATGCACACACCCTTTGCTCTCCCTCTGCTCCTCTCTCCTCTCTCCTCCTCTTCCTCCTCCTCTTCGTCCAACATTCCTCCTCCTCCTCCTCCTCCCCCCCCTCCCTCGCCTCAGCACCCCCTGTGCATCACATTGTCTCCCAGCTCTTCATCTTTCCCCACTTCCTGTGTCCTGCTCCTTGTGCCCTCTACACCCTCCTCTCCTCCTCCTCCTCCTCCTCCTCCTCCTCCTCCTCCTTCCTCCCCCTCTCTCCTCGCGACGTGACTGTGAGCACAGACAGAGGAACTCTCGCTGCCAGTAAACTGGGGCAGAACAGACTAAAGATGTCCACTGTGTCTCCGCGATGTCCAGGCTCACGTCTGACCGAGACACCAGTCGTCGTTCACGTCCAGTCATGTGACCTGACGTGAAGAGACAAGAACAGTCAACAAGTGATTTTTAAGACGGAGACAGAACACAGAACCCTGAGATCAAAGAGCATATGACTGTTAAAACCTGTTATATACAGACGCTTTAAGAACAATCTGATGAAACTCGAGACTTTAGTGGTTTCATTTTCACCAACTATATAAACACACCTGAGCAAAAGAAAGGTACTCATTTAAAGTCGGATTTAAGTTGTGAAATTTTGGAAATATACGTAACATAAAAATACGACACAGTTCAAAGTTGTTGTTTTTTTTAAGTTAACTTTGACTCAAAACACATAAGACAAAATAAAGACATATTTGTAAAGCCTGAAGGTGTGACCTAAACACACACCACAGGATGTGCATATGAGTTGTGTATTATTCCCATGGCAATCTAGTTGTTAATGTTATTTTTTCAATAAAGGTGTTTTGTTTGATTGTTTGTTTGTTTGTTTGTTTGTTTGTTTTAAGAAATGTGTCCAAAATTTGACAAAAAACAAATAAAAATTGTCAAAATTTTGAGTAAAAGGTCATACTTTAGTATTTACAAACGTATTTTGTGGCCACAGTTTAGTATTTCATGGCCACAGTTTAGTATTTCATTGCCACATTTTACCTATTTCATGGCCACAGTTTAGTATTTTGTGGCCACAGTTTAGTATTTCATGGCCACAGTTTAGTATTTCATTGCCACATTATACCTTTTTCATGGCCACAGTTTCGTATTTCGTGACCACAGTTTAGTTTTTCATGGCCACAGTTTAGTATTTCATGGCAACATTTTACCTATTTAATGGCAACATTATACCTATTTCATGGCCACAGTTTAGTATTTCGTGGCCACATTATACCTATTTCATGGCCACAATTTAGTATTACAAGTCAACATTATACCTATTTCGTTGCCACAGTTTAGTATCTCATGGCCACAGTTTAGTATTTCATGGCCACAGTTTAGAGAATGAGGCTCTGTACTTTAACAGTTTAACTGTTGCTGATCCAGGTTCTGTCTTTTATTGTATTTTGTTTTCTCTGCGTCTTCTTCAGCTAAATCATCAACAAAGAGGTGAATAAACAAGTACCTCTGAATCCAAACGTCTGCTTCATTTTCACTTTTGTGTCTTTAAACTACTTTACAGTCTTTTCTCTCAGTGTTTGTTTTCCGGAGGGCGAAGAAGACGATGCTCGGCCTCATCGTGTTGAGGAGAAACATGTCGGTGGAATTTCCCAGTGGTGAAGAGCCGTGACTTTGCACTTTGCTCTTGGAAAATAAATGTATCTCTCAGAGGGGAAATTTAACAAGTTATGGAACATTTTGAACGTTTGGAAATGTTTGGAATGTTGAAAAATGTTGGATGGATTCATGGTCTGATGTAATACTTTATTAAAAAGTGGATTATTTACTTTATTCAATTAAATTCTGATTATTTATTATTAGGGTTTTTTTAACAGATACATTTTAACTGTATTTAAAGTGCTGTACAAATAAAAAAAAAGAATGGATTTAAAGAAGTGCTCTGTGTTGTTGAAAGTGGAAAACACCAAACAGATGTTGATATCACACATCTCCTCATTAACATGTTAATCTCCTGTTTGTTTAGTCAGTATAAAAACAAGCACATGTGTGGATTTCCTCCAGTAAACCACGGCACCTGGACGGCGAACACTTAACCGACACTTAACCGGCCGTAAAACCACAAACTGCTGTTTTTTAACGCTTCAATCTTTGCGCAGATTAAATAAAAGTATATAACCTGTTAATTACTGAGCTCCACACGAGCCAAGAGGCCCAGGTTTTCTGTGACTGCAGCCAAGTTCACCGTCTCTCCCACTGTTTCCAGTCTTAAAGGGATAAATTCAGCTTTTTTTCAAAGTTTTACTCTTGAATTCTGACTTCTGATGTGTTTTAATCACATATTTGTTGATTTATAGATCACCAACATGCACTTATGTCTGCATTTCTACAGTAATCCTGTTGGATTTAGGGTTTGTCCACTTTGAGATTATTGATAACTCATTTTATACTTGAGGGAGTAGATTATTGGTGAATTAATTTCTGAGTTTATGCCCCGTAACTCAGATTTCCAAGATGGCTGCCACACAAACAAACAGATATAGATCATTGGTATCAACTTCCTGAATCTTTCTGCTCCGACCTCCAACTTCTGACGTAAATGGAACAGAACAAATCAAGCACTGCAGGATTATTTGAAGTCGCCCGAACCCTACGCACCATTCACATCAGAGGACTCGAACTCGCAACCACTAAATATTATATTATTAAAGTTATGACCAGTTATTTGTCAAATAGTTTCACAAATATTGTTATGATGCGATATCTCATGATAGCATTTTAAGCTAATATCTCACATTGTTACTTGATTGCGCCCGACTGACCAGACAAAAGAAGGGAAAAAATGAAAACAAAAATAATAATAATTTAGAAAACAAATTTAAAAAACCAAACATTTTTTGAAAATAACTATTGCCAAAAAAAACACAAACTGTTTTTAAAAGAAAAAAACTAACTTTTTTTTTGAAAAATATTTTTTTTATTATTTTTTTTAAAGCAAATTTGAAAAAGAAAAATAGAAAAAAAAATTTTTTTATTTTTTTTGGGAAAAAAAACAAACATTTTAAATAAAAAATGTTGGAAATAAAAACAAATTGAAAGAAAACTATTTTGAAGAAACACAATGATCACTTTGATTTGTTTGCGTTGTCAGAAGTCGACAAATGTAAGATTTCCCAGCAGCAGCCGATCAAAACATATAATAACTGAGTTCTCAGACAACGTTGTTTGGTGGACGTTACGTCACCGTCACCAGGACTTTAGCAACGTTAGTAACTCTTGCTATGTAGTCAACCATGATCGATACTGCTCGGCTAACCACTGATAGCGACCTTTAGCACCAAGCAATTGGACACGATTACTGTGTGACGAGAAAGTACGAGTCCAGAGTAAACTTGTTTTAACTGGTAATACGCAAATAGAAGAAGATCAAATAAGAGGCAAATAACAACAACAACGTTACGTACTGCAGCTTTAACAGCATCCTCGCGCCTCAGTTATTTCACCGTATATAAATTTACCCACGTTTTCTTTTCTTTTCTCCACTTCCAGTAAAAACCACCGGCATCATTATTTCTCGGTGACAGAGGCACCGCGCTCATGTTTCAGCCTCGCCTTTAACGCAGTGTGGGAAATAAAAAATAAAAGAAGGAGACGAGCTGCAGCTGGTAGACAGGAAGTGAGGAGGACGACGAGGATGAGGAGGATGATGATGCCAGTGGAGGGCATGAGAGCGGACACACACACAACGCTTCACTAAGTGTGTGTGTGTGTGTGTGTGTTCTTGTACTTGTGGCATACTGAGGACCAGTGAGGGTTTTTAACCAACAAAGAGAGGTCATTTTTACGGAGTGAGGACATTTTGGCCGGTCCTCACTTTGTTTTCATTGAAATCACTTCCTTAGGTTGATATAACATGCTATACTCAATTTGTCAAAAAAAAAAAATTTGGACGACATAGTATAGTATGACGTTTTTGTCAAATTTTGAACCAAAAATTTCGGGTCAAATTTTTTTTGTCAAAGATTTTTTTCAAATTTTGGATGACATAGTATAGTATGACGTTTTTGTTTAAAAAATTTGGGTTAAATTTTTTTTTCAAATTTTGGACGACATAGTATAGTATGACGTTTTTGTCAAATTTTGAACCAAAAAATTTGGGTCAAATATTTTTGTTCAAATTTTGGACGACATAGTATAGTGTGACGGTTTTGTCAAATTTTGAACCAAAAATTTCAGGTCAAATTTTTTTTGTCAAAGATTTTTTTCAAATTTTTGACGACATAGTATAGTATGACGTTTTTGTTAAATTTTGGACCAAAAAATTTGGGTCAAATTTTTTTTTCAAATTTTGGACGACATAGTATAGTATGACGTTTTTGTTAAATTTTGGACCAAAAAATTTGGGTTAAATTTTTTTTTCAAATTTTGGACGACATAGTATAGTATGACGTTTTTGTCAAATTTTGGACCAAAAAATTTGGGTCAAAATTTTTTTTTCAAATTTTGGAAGACATATGAGGTATCACGTTTTCTTCAAATTTTGAACCAACAATTTTGGGTCAAATTCTTTTTGTCAAAGATTTTTTTCAAATTTTGGACGACATAGTATAGTATGAAGTTTTTGTCAAATTTTTGTACAAAAAAAAAATAAATAAAAAAATCGAAAAAGTTTTCCGGCCCTTTTACCTTCAGACATTTTGTGGTACATCAACCAGTAGTTCTTTATAGATGTCATTCATGAAGTAGATATTTGTAATTGTGTTGATTTATAAAGTGGAAATGATGGTCCTCACTTTGTCAGCGACACAGTCCTCAGTATGCAGCAAGTACAAGAATGTGTGTGGTTGTGTGTGTGTGTGTGTGTGTGTGTGTGTGTGTGTGTGTACAAATGTTATCAGTGTGTTGAAGACGGAGACAGAGGACAGTGGGATCATCCCTCTCTCTCTGTGTGTGTGTGTGTGTGTGTTTACACTCAGTCTAAACAGCCACTGAGGCTAATGGGGTTCTAATCTACAGCTGGACGACACACACACACACACACACACACACACACACACACACGTTCTAGTCTCTTATTTGCTCGGCTTTTTCTTCTTTCTTTCCAAAGAACGCGGCTTTTATCGCCCACGTGGGAAGCAATTTGCGGCGGCGCGCGTTGCTTGAGGATATTAGCGTCACGCGGCGACGGCGAAGCCGCAGACGAAAACCGCCGAGCTGACGATTGACGAGCGGCTCGTTCGGCTTATCACCGTTTTGGTGTTTGTTCTGAGTGTTAATCACATAAAGAGAGAGAGAGAGATTTAAAAGATTTAATCATCTGAAGACATCACTGAACACACAGACACAAAAGGAACGCCCCGTTTCTCACCTTTACACACACACACACACACACACACACACACAGTGAAAGTGACGAGGCACTCGGTCATTTATTACATCTGTCAGAGTGAACAGAATACTAATGGGCTGCTTTTAAGTGTGTAACTGCAAACTGAAGAGGTAATGGACACCATTTACTTTACAGTTCAACGACTTTCTCCTGTGTGTTCAGGGAAACACACGCACACACACACACGCACACACACACACACTTCATCCTCCACGATACTCATTTTAGTTTAAAAACACATAAATACGCCCGCTGTCCGCACCGCGCCAGTGTTTGAGAGACGTGAAAACTGAGATTTTTTTTTTTTTTTTTTTTTAAGGCTTCGTTTTCGTCCTTTATAATAATAATCCCAAAGTTAAAATGTAATCTCAAAGTCAGACTAACACTCAGATTATGTGTTCAGCTGCTACACAACAATGTTTCTCAAAGACGGCAAACTATCACACACTAACACACCAAAGAAACCAAATCATCTGGACGTGACAGACTGTGTTAATCTACGTAATCCGTTAGCTTAGCTGTTAGCTACACCTGTGTGAAATGACGGCTCTTATTTATTTATTTATACGAGCAAGAAACTAAATTGTTTTCACTTGAAAAAGAAAACAGCGTTTTCAGGACACGTTCTCTCACATCTGAAAAAGCTCCATGTGGAATTATTTTGAGTTCTACTAACAAATCCGCTGACTCATCTGTTAGCTGTTAGCCGTTAGCTGCACCTGAGGAGCCACCACTTTATTATTATGTTGTACTTTACCGATAAAACTGACAGCGTTTCTTCTTCTTCTAATATGTAGCTGAAATAAAATTATCTGGACATAGTTTGCTTTAATCTGAAAACAACATAATCCGTTAGCTTACCTGTTAGCTACACGCAAGTGAAGTGGCAAAGGAGGCACCAGTTGTTTTTGTTGTTGTACTTTTGTACTTTTCCGATAAAACTGACAGCGCTTCTTCTTCTTCTTCTAATACGTAGCTGAAACAAAATCATCTGGACATACGGTAGATTACTTTAATCTGAAAACAACATAATCCGTTAGCTTACCTGTTAGCTACAAGCAAGTGAAGTGGCAGAGGAGGCACCACTTTATTATTATTTTTTTGTACTCTTCTTATAAATGTGGCAACACTTCTTCTTCTTCTTCTTCTTTGTCTAATACGTCGCTGAAACAAAATCATATCGATTGCTTAATCTGAAAACAACATAATATGTTACCTTACCTGTTAGCGGCGCAAGTTTATTATTATTTTTTTTACTTTTCTGATAAAAATGACAGCGTTTCTTCTTCTTCTTTTTCTTCTCATACGTAGCTGAAACAAAATCATCTGGACATACAGTAGATTGCTTTAAAATGAAAAAAAAAACATAATCTGCTAGCTTACCTGTTAGCTACATGCAAGTTAAGTGGCAGAGGAGGCACTAGTTTATTATTATTTTGTGCTTTTCTGATAAATGTGACAGCGTTTCTTCTTCTTCTACTTCTAATACGTAGCTGAAACAAAATCATATGGACATCGATTGCTTGAATCTGAAAACACCATAAACTGTTAGCTTACCTGTTAGCGGCACCAGTTTATTTTGTATTTTTTTGTACTTTTCCGATAAAACTGACACGATTCTTCTTCTTCTAAAACGTAGCTGGAACAAAATCATGTGGACATACGGTAGATTGCTTTAATCTGAAAACAACGTAATGTGCTAGCTAAGCTGTTAGCCACGCCCCAGTGAAGTGGCTAACACCGGGTTGATTCCGTGCTCCTGATTCGTAGCTGAAACAAAACTCATGTCGATCGTTTTTTGTCCGAAAACACTGTTTTAAAAAACTTTTAAAAAGTTAGTGTGTGGATGTGTAGCCTCTGTCTTCACACACACTCACACACACACACACACACACACACACACTGTTGCGTTCACATGAGATCACTCTTGCTGAATTACAGGTCACGCACCTTCTTCTACACACACACACACACACAAAGCCGATCACCTTCTGAACTGCAATTGTTAGCATGCCAGCTCATTAGTTTGTTAGACTCATTCCCCTGCAGGCTTCAGTATAAAGGCTCTCTCTTCTTTTTCTGCTAATAGATAAAGATCTCATTATTACCTCTAATGTGTGTGTGTGTGTGTGTGTGTGTGTGTGTGTGTGTGTGTGTGTGTGTGTGTGTGTGTGTGTGTGTGTGTGTGTGTGTGTGCGCGTGTGTGTGTGTCTCTCACCCAGCCAGGCTAGCCATCAACCTCTTTCCCCCACGGCCACGCAGCTCTGTCCGGGCTTGTCCGTCCGCGGCGCTGCTGCTGCTGCTGAAGCTGCTGCTGCTGCTGCTGCTGCTGCTGCTGCTGCTGCTGCTGCTGCTGATTCTGCTGCTGCTGCAGATTATTTATGATGTAAAAAATCCCTGTTTGGTGTTCGCTGTGAGCTCCGGCGTCTGTCGATGACTAATTCATGAACTCCTTCTGATGCAGAACGTCTCTGATATCACCACGTACTAGATGCACAGGTGTTATCGTGTCCACCGGTTCGTGCGTGGTTTTTACACGTCGAGGTATGATTATTTTCGAATTTGCATGTTTCAGAAATAGCGAATGCATTGTGTGTTTGTGTGTGTGTGTGTGTGTGTGTGTGTGTGTGCGTGTGAAAGTGAGAAACAGGATGGGTGGATGTGTCAGGGCAGGTGCCCACACGTTAGTCAATCGACAGGCAGGAAATTGCACTGGCACAGACGCACAAACACACACTTTGCCCACAATACACACTGCATTTGTCACCTGGGCCTCAGCAGCAGCAGCAGCAGAATCAGCAGCAGCTTCAGCAGCAGCAGCAGCAGCAACACTTCCTCCTCGCCGTACTTCCCGTGACCCCGCTGTGCTCTTCGGCATTATCGTAATCCCGCTCATCACTCACGTCGGTGGCTGTGTTTAAACTCCGCGAGGTCTGACTCCGTCTCAGCTTCACCTGCTTATTGTCAAGCCGAAAACTTTTCTTTTTCAGCGCGATAACAACCGGCCAGCGATCCAGAGCACGGCCCCGATTTCTTAGAAATCCTCTCGTCCCAAGACAGTTTCAGTGTCTTTATCTGTCACTAACACAAGTATCAGCATCCTCATGTCTCGATTCCCTGATCATATTCATTTTTAATGGGAAAAATAGTCTGAATACAGAGGAGTATTTAGAAGTATGTTTTACATTTAAAAAAAAAAAACAAGGTTTTTAAGTGTCTTTGTCCAAAATACACTAAAGTACAAAAAGTTTGGGCTCACCTATACAATTTTTTGTTGTGTTTTCCATTAAAAGTCAGACTTTTATTCATCAAAAGAGTTGCAAAACGAATAGAAAATATAGTCAAGACATTGACAAGATTAGAAATAATGATTTTTATTCCAAATAAAAGTGTTTTCAGCTGTGCTAACATCATTACACAAGGGTTTTCAAAGGTTTTCTAATCATCCAATAGCCTTCTAACACCATTAGCAAACACTGGAAATGGGCCTCTATTCACCTATGTACATATAACATTATAAACCAGACGTTTTTACCTTATTAACAAGGTATAGAGTGTGTTTATGATTAATTTACTGTTAGATTCATTGTCAAAAAGTGTTTTCCATCAAAAATTATGCCCGGGCCGCGGGGTAACCTGAGCTAGCTAACCTATCCTAGCTTTCATTGACCTTATTTTTAGGTAAAACAAGTCAGAAAATGTCCACCAGTTGTTAGCTAGCTTTACGTAGCAGGCAGGACAACAACTTTGAAAGCTAGCATGACTTTGAGAGAAAACAACAGCTAGTTTACATGAAAGAAATATTGTTTTTTGGCTAAAAAGCCGTAAATTTGAAGAAGCCACAGAAGCGTCTCGTTGACTGTTTGTTTGACTTTTGCTGAAAATAAAGCTACGTGAGTATTTTGGATTGTTTTTTAAATCTCTGGATTTATCCTAGCTTTCATTTACCCTATTTTTCGGTAAATGAAAGTCAGAAAATGTCCACCAGTTGTTAGCTAGCTTTACGTAGCAGGCAGGACAACAACTTTGAAAGCTAGCATGACTTTGAGAGAAAACAACAGCTAGTTTACGTGAAAGACTTTGATGGAACAGGAACGTTTTGATCATCATCAAACGAGATGCAAACAAACGTCTTTTAACAAAGAAACGTAATGCGAGTCGAAAAAGCCTTAAATTTGAAGACGCCACAGAAGCGTTTGTTTGACTTTGTTAAAAATAAACCTACGCAAATATATAAGTACCACACAAATATACGAAGTGGACCTCTAAAATGCTAAATCGAATACTACTTAAAGGCGCCATATGTAAGAATGTGGCTTAAAACGGTTACTGCACTCAAATTCAAAATACTGAGGTCTCGGCAGCTGAGACTCTACTGACTGCAATGATTGGTAGACAGCGGTAGGTGGCGCCACATGACGCCAAAACACGATTTCAAAACATAAACATGATTTGCAGTCTGCAAAATATATTTTTTTAATGCAAATATTTTGTCTGTACTGTTGTTGTTGGTGAGTTCAGTTTGTTATATGAACATTATTCCTGAGTCTCTGTGACATATTAGGAGGATTTTATCATTTATTACATAATGCACTTTTAATGTTAAATTGACATTAAATGAGTTTAAACGAACACTAGTTGTGTTGTTTTAAATGTGCTAAAGAAGAGTGACTTTAACGTTCTGTTTTCCGTCTGCTGTGATAAAGACGAACGTCATTTCACCTCCAGTTGAGCGGCAGGGTTAGGGTTAGGACACTCTGAGTTTCCCTTTATTTCACAAGTGGCTCTTGTGTCGGTTGGCTCTGAGGTGTGTGTGTGTGTGTGTGTGTGTGTGTGTGTGTGTGTGTGTGTGTGTGTGTGTGTGTGTGTGTGTGTGTGTGTGTGTGTGTGTGTGTGTGTGTCGTACAGAGGTCGTGACCTCGTGAACCGACTCACTTACAGCAGTTTAAACAGCAGCAGCACCTTTTTTTAAATGTGTTAATGTAATGACATTAAGACGCCGTTAAAACGGCCCGACGTTCCAAAAATAAAGTGAGATGCAAGAGAGTCCAGAGGGTAAAGTCGAACATGAGAGAACCTGCGTTTGATTTTAGCAAAATTTAAAAAGAAACTGCTGTGTGCAATATATTTAATTCAATATAATTTAATTTTATATAATATAATAATGGATCACATATCCAACAGATAATAAACCAAGATCACAAACATCCACCAAAGCTTTAACACTTTACCTGTTTTACATAAATATGACGGAATTCATCCTGATCTGTTAAGACGTCACTGGGACAGAACTTGTTCAATGGGACTGAACCAGGCTACATTTAAATTCTGGTCAAATCTGTAATCTGGATCTGATCTGGATGAACCAGGTCTCATGTGTGAGCGTCTGATTCTGCATAAAAACACCACATTTTCTTCAAATATATCACTAAATCTGCTGTTTCCCACATTTTTAGTCACTATGTGGTTTTTTCTGGCCTGTAAACAATTTGTCCATTTGCATTTGAGTCGCTGCAGATTGAGATGTATGAGGTAAAGATTGTCTCAGACCAGAACACAACAAAACAAAACATTTTCCTGAGGAGTTAACGGTCTCCATCTCTACTTTCAGTACATTTTGACTGTATTTTCTGTGTCGACTCAGTTTGTTTTGCTTCAAGGACGAAACCACGGAGGTGTGAAGTGAAACTGACGTCTTCTGTGTGAGGAGATGGATTCTGTTGTTTCCGGGGGGAGAAGGTGATGATGATGATGTTCCCTGTGTTCAGTCACTGCAGCAAAGTCAAGCATAAAGAAATAATAAAGGCCCGAGCATAGATCCTTGTGGTACACCACATTATGTACGCTATTTATTTGTGATTCATAACCATTAAAAACAACATCATACTTTTATATATTCAGAACAAAAATATATAGTTTCCTTGTTTCATACAGAGCCAACCAGGAAATAAGAATATATTGAATAGCCACTAGGGGGCGACTCCACTGTTTCCAAGTCAAAAGACTTGGAAAACAGGCAGATATGAGTGGACACCTGTGTGATTGACAGCTGGTATGGTCCAAAACCAAAGACTGCACTCTTAGAAATAAGGGTTCCAAAAGGGTTCTTCTACAAGAGCTGAGGTTCTACCTGGAACCATTTGCTTTCCCCAAACAAAGGGTTTTTCAAGGGTTCTTGGTAACACTAATGGTTCCAGTAAGAACCATGTTGATCCAGAGAACCCTTTAAAACCCCTTTCCTGAATAAAGGGTTTTTAAAAGGGTTCTTGGTGGAACCCTCCAAAAGGGTCCCAGGTGGAACCTAACTGAGTCGGTAACTGAGAGTGACGTCAAGTTCACCGTGTTCAGAAAGCCGCAATCGTGTCTCGGAGCTAGCCGTCGTTAGCAATAGCAGTAAATAACAACGATCAACTTGTTTTTTTGAGCACACAAACAACATAAGAACGTGTCTGTGGTTAAAAATGAGACAGTACTACACTCTTAGACATAAGGGTTCCAAAAGGGTTCTTCTACAAGGGCTGAGGTTCTACCTGGAACCATTTGCTTCTGAAAAACCCTTTTCTAAATAAAGGGTTTTAAAAGGGTTCCAGGTAGAGGTTCTACCTGGAGCCAAAAAGGGTTCTTCTATGAGGACAAGCACACTTAGGACTTAGCACTTTTATTTCTAAGAGTGTACTGGTGCGTTCCATTTATAGTTGGAACTCGGAAATTTCCAACTTGGAAACTCAAAGCAATTTCCCCAACAGTGGCTTTTGTCATATTTGTTTGACATTAAATCATCAGTCATACACATGGACTCTTAGAAATAAAAGTGCTAAGTAGAACCATATAAGGTTCTTCGGCTTGTCCTCATAGGAGAACCCTTTATAACTAAGAACCCTTTTAAAACCCTTTATTCAGGAAGGGCTTTTAAAGGGTTCTCTGGATCAAAACAGTTCTTACTGGAACCATCAGTGTTACCAAGAACCCTTGAAAACCCCTTTTATTAGGGAAAGGGTTTTTAAGAAGCAAACGGTTCCAGGTAGAACCTCAGCCCTTGCAGAAGAACCCTTATGTCTTAGGGTGTAGTACTGTTTCATTTTTAACCACAGACACGTTCTTACGTTGTTCGTGTGCTCTCAAAAAAACAAGTTGACCATTGTTATTGACTGCTATTGCTAACGACGGCTAGCCCGAGATACGACTGTGGCTTGTGGAACGCGGTGAACTTGACGTCACTCTCAGTTAATCTCGTCTTCCAAGTCCAGCATTATGGTCCTTTTCTTACATACGTTCATTCTGTGGCCCAAACATCCCATAATTCTGCAGCGCTGCAGCACAACGAGCAGAGATTTATTCCCAAAGAAAGGGTTTTTCAGAAGCAAATGGTTCCAGGTAGAACCTCAGCTCTTGTAGAAGGAACCCTTTTGGAACCCTTATTTCTAAGAGTGTAGTACTGTCTCATTTTTAACCACAGACACGTTCTCACGTTGTTTGTGTACTCTCATAAAAACAAGTTGACCATTGTTATTGGCTGGTATTGCTAACGACGGCTAGCCCCGAGATGTGTGGAACGCGGTGAACTTGACGTCACTTTCAGTTACTCTCGACTTCCAAGTGCAGCATTATGGTCCTTTTCTTATGCCGTGGCCCAAACATCCCATAATTCCGCAGCGCTGCAGCACAACGAGCGGAGATTTACCGTCTGTTCCCGACGTCCTCCGCGGCCTCCGCCTGCCACAGCAGGTGAAATAGTTTGTGCATCAGGACAAAGTAATAACTGACATGTTCCTCGACCGTACGCATACTTGGCCGTCGCGCGCGGCTCAGCTGCGTTACATCTCCGCGTTTTTTTTTTTTTTTCTAAACTTGTCAAAAAGCAGAACCAGCCATAACAGCGGAGAATCACCAGGGGAGCGAAGGGGTTGGGAAACGAATTCACAGAAACAGAGAGCGAGGACCATATGTGGACGAGGAGCATGTTCTCATACGGGGCTGTTTTTCTTTTGTTTCAGCTGCACGGCCACACCTTAAATGAGGACAGGGAGCAGGGGAGCGCACTGGACAGAAGAGGAGGAGGTGGAGGAGGGAGAGGTAGATGGGAATTCATTGAAAAATCGGGCATAATGTGCTCTGGGCCGTCCCCGAGCCAGCTGTTTTCCATTCAGTGGGAGTCCAAGCGGTGATATGTAGCAGGGAAGAGAGGGGGAGGAAGGAGGGGGTCGACAGTAAAACATGGCGTGAGACAAAGTCCCGATCGCGGTCATTTGAGTCAAGAAGTGAGGAGTTCATGTCCCCTTTGTTTCACTCTCTCCCGAAACTCAAAAACCAAAAAAAAATGTAAAAAAAACCCACACACCCTTTAAAGGAATTAGAATGAGTCTATTATTTTATTGATAACATCTTTCTTTAATGGTTGGCTGTTGGTGCAGGAGGAACACACCACACTTCCTCTGTGAGGCTCAGTGTGTGGTTCCTCTGCGCCACCTTCTCAGGATTAAGCCACGTTCGATATAGAGAGAACCAGATTATGGGGCCGATTCCAATTCCTATCTTAACCCTTAATCTTAACTTGGCCTCAAAACCAAGTGTCGAGGGTTATTTTGGCCCCCGGGATCGTCAGACGCAGCAGCGACAAAAGCGTCATAAAACCACGTCTAACTTTAACAAACGCAGACATGCTGCATACCCACAGAAAGGTCAGAAACTCAGCTAGAAGCTCGTATAAACCATTCTTATGTTCACCAAACACAGTTAAAACACCGACGGATCAAACCAGCAGGAGCGGGAAAAAAAACGTCACAGCGCACACATTGAAAAGCGGCACCGGAGCGTCAGCGTGATTATGTTAACAAAAAAAAACACGTGTCGAATGGACAGCGGAGAATCTACAGATTCCAACGGTAGCATTTTTATCACTCTACGACCAAGATTCACGGATCCAGCCCCAAAATAAGAGCAAAACGACAGCTGACTTTCAAGAAATACAAGCAGAAATGTCGTCTTACCTTTGCTGTTTATCAAAACAAGCTATTTCCACCGGAACAAAACCACTTCTAATGAAGAACTACACTTCCCAGCATGCTTTGGGAAGAAATCCCGGTCTGATTGATCATTACAGAGCGACATTAGATCGTTCTGATTAGAGAAGGGAGAATGTCCGCCCAAATGCGTCATATGCATTTATGTCCTTTTGACTCGCTAATGAAGTGATTCACACGCATTTGGAGACCGGGGTCTGATTCTATTGGTTTAGAGGTTTAAAACGAGCTGTCAATCACCCTAATTGACCAAGGTAAGCCAGAGCTATGGCGCTAACTGAAGACGCTGTAGAGTCACAGAGTTGTATATTACGCACCGCACAGGAAGCATCCATTTACAGACAGTTATCATACTTTTTTTTTTTTTTTTTCAAAACAAGTTCTTTTTAGACCTGTAGTGACATATAAATAAAATTAAATGGGTTTTTAATAATTTGGTACCTAAGAAATCTCAAATGACACAGATGATGCCAAACTGTGCCAAAGAGAGAACGCCCAGACATCTCTTTACTAAAACCTCTGTAATTTCACTCTGCTTCACTTCAGCAGCATCAGACTTTGCACAGCTCATGTCCACATGTTGTTACATGACCTCCATGTGTTTTTTTACGTGATGTTGGTCCGACAAATTAACGACTGATTTGACGACGTTTGTTGTCGAGTTTAGCGTTAAAAACCAACATCGTACGTATGCTTTTTACGTGATGTTGGTCCGACAAATTAACGACTAATTTGACGACGTTTGTTGTCGAGTTTAGCGTTAAAAACCAACATCGTACGTATGCTTTTTACGTGATGTTGGTCCGACAAATTAACGACTAATTTGACGATGTTTGTTGTCGAGTTTAGCGTCAAAAAACAACATCGTACGTCTGTTTTTTACGTGATGTTGGTCCGACAAATTAACGACTAATTTGACGACGGTTGTTGTCGAGTTTAGCGTCAAAAACCAACATCGTACGTCTGCTTATTACGTGATGTTGGTCCGACAAATTAACGACTAATTTGACGACGGTTGTTGTCGATTTTATCTTTAAAAAATAACATTGTACGTCTGCTTTTTACATCTCAAATCATTCGGTAAAGTCAGTAAAAGTGTGCGACACACGGGCAAAGCCGTCATCGTGCACATCGACGCACATCGACGCACAAACGGAGGTTTCTTGACAGGACAAGAGTGTTTCTGTCACGAGTTAGTAACATAACGCAATCCTCGTACAACTGCACTGAATCACAGGAAAACGCAGCTCGTTTCCATCTGTAATCAATATTAAAATACAGTGTGTGAGTGTGATGCTGCTTTTTTAGATATCCTACTTCTTATATTACATTTTTCTCCTCAAACGCACAAACAAAAGCAGGCAAAAGCAGGATTTGTTACTGGACCACGGATCCATTTCCAGAATTATTTTTTTACTTTGGTTTGTGGATTCAGAGGAAGTGTTTTAACCCTCGTACGGTGACGTCATCACAGGCTCAGGCCTGAGTTACGTTCCACTTTCTCTTCGGTGACACTGACACTCGTGCGATTTCAGCTCAGTTTTCGCTCACAAATGCAAATCAAAGACACACTTCCTTCCTTCACTTCACATAAAAGTGTGCGAGAGTTTAAATCTCTCTGCAGCTCAGAACCTCTGACCTCCTCACATCCTCTGTGACGCTGCAGGTCACACACACACATCCACTCAGCATCGTTCACCCTCACACAAATATACTATATTTGTCAAAATAAATACTGTTTAACCACAGTTACACGGCATAACTGTGAAGGCGGTCGAAAACACAGTATCTATACAGGGAAATACCGCTGAATCATAGCAATATACTATCATTATTATGGAAAATACTGATAAATCATAGTTATTAACGGTACTTTTAAGTGGAAATACTGCTAAATCCCACTAATATACTTTATTTATCAAGAGAATGTTTCTTAACCACAGTTATATGCCATAAATGTGACGGCAGAGTAAAATATAGCAAATATACAGGAAAATACTGCTAATTCACAGTCATATACTATATTTTTCAAGAAAATATTAGTATAATACAGCATTTATACAGGAAAATACTGCTGAATCACAAAAATATACTATAAATATTATGGAAAATGCTGATAAATCGTAGTAAATAAGTGTATTTCTAAGGGAAAATACTGCTAAATCCCACTAATATACTACATTTATCAAGAACATATTAAAATACAGCATTTATACAGTAAAATACTGCTAAATCAGTCATATACTAAAATTGTCATGAAAAAAAAAATACTGTTTAACCACAGTTACGCGGCATA
Organism: Microchirus variegatus; assembly: GCF_963457635.1. NCBI lineage: Eukaryota > Metazoa > Chordata > Actinopteri > Pleuronectiformes > Soleidae > Microchirus > Microchirus variegatus. The sequence continues at coordinate 1,431,995 of NC_139804.1, forward strand.
ACTGTGAAGGCGGTCGAAAACACAGTATATATACAGGAAAATACTGCTGAATCATAGTAACTAAGTGTTTATTTAAGGAAAAATACTGCTAATAATTAAAGTAAAATACTATAATTATTATGGAAAATACTGATAAATCACAGTAATATAGTGTATTTTTTAAGGGAAAATACTGCTAAATCCCACTAATATGCTACATTTTTCAAGAAAATATTAGTAAAATACAGCATATTACGGCTAAATCACAGTCTTATATTATAATTGTAATTGAAAAAACACTGCTAAATCCCACTAATATACTTTATATGTCAAAATATATATTGTTTAACCACAGTTACACGGCATAACTGTGAAGGCAGTAGAAAACACAGTATCTATACAGGAAAATACTGCTGAATCATAGTAATTAAGTGTATTTCTAAGGAAAAATACTGCTAAATCCCACTGATATACTATATTTTTCAGGAAAATATTGGTAAAATACAGCATTTACACAGGAAAAATACTGCTAATACTATAATTATTATGGAAAATACTGCTAAATAAACTGTGGAGTTTATCTATCCAGGAAAAGACGGGTTAACCACAGAAGTTTACAGTAATGTGCTATAAAATGACAGTGAAAGTGAGAGTAGAGTCACAGGACACTGTGATCGAGAGTGAACGCTCACATTCAAATGTTTTTTTACGCTGCATCTGTCATTATTTTCGATTCTCCAGCTGCAACAAACTGACAGAACGGTGTTACTTTCACTCTCAGAGTCCGTGTGAACTCAGAGTGGTGAAGGTGAGGCTGTAAAAGACCTGATATCACCGTCGTTCCTCCTGAAGCTGACATGATCAGGATGATTCACCTGACTCTTCAGACCTTTGACATTCACTCTGTGATGTTTCAGAGAGCGAGAAGAAGAAGAAGAAGAAGAAGAAGAAGAGTCTGGTGTCAACAACGACCACAACATCGCTTTATTTTAACTTACGAACAAGTCTGAGTCACATGTTTTCATTCTTCTGAGGCAGAAGTCAGAGAGACCTCGTCTGAAAATGTCCAGACCTGAGCTACGTTCAGGTCTAAAGGCTCCGGATCTGTCCTGAATGAGTCCTGAAGATCTGATCACACATAAACCAGGTGGTTTAGGGACAAATGTGGACACAATCCGTCCACAAGAAGATGCTTTAAAGAAGTGAGGTCGCGTTACGGTCACTCAAACTCCAAAAATGGCAATTTATCATCAGGAAATGTGGATTTCTTGTGTTCTTTAAAGGCATGTGTGAACAGCTGATCAAGTTTCCATCGTTATCATCACATCTGACTTACTTTTTGACCAAAACAAGAGCGCGACACCAGAAATGTCCGGTCTAAACTCTCACATTCTGTCCTGAATGAGTCCTGAAGATCTGATCACAGAAAAACCACATTTGGAGGTGGATTGAGGACAAATGTGGACACAATCCGTCCTCAAGAAGACCTCATAAAATGGCAATTTATCATCAGGAAATGTGGATTTCTTGTGTTCTTTGAGCACATGTGTGGACAACAGTGTACCTTCTCACACAACCCAGAGCAAGTTGCCATAACTATCGTCATTTCTGTCGTAGATTTTGACCAAAACAAGAGAGCGACACCAGAAATGTCCGGTCTAAACGCTCACATTCTGTCCTGAATGAGTCCTGAAGAACTGATCACAGAGAAACCACATTTGGAGGTGGTTTGAGGACAAATGTGGACACAATCCGTCCTCAAGAAGACCTCATAAAATGGCAATTTATCATCAGGAAATGTGGTTTTTTTGTGTTCTTTGAGCTCATGTGTGGACAGCAGATCAAGTTTCCGTAGTTATCGTCATTTCTGACCTACTTTTTGACCAAAACAAGAGAGCGACACCAAAAAATGTCCGGTCTAAACGATCACATTCTGTCCTCATTTGGAGGTGGTTTGAGGACAAATGTGGACACATTCCTGAGCTGCTTAAACAGCGTCCGTCCATGTTACGGTCACTCAGAGTCATAAAGTATCAGCAGACTTTCTTACATAACCCCCGAGCAAACGTCTATACTTAGGTCATCTTTGTTGTGGTTTTTAGACCAAAACAAGAGAGCGCCACCAACTGACTCCAGATGGCACTAAGTTCAGGTCAAAATGTTCCATTCTGTCCCGAGTGCGTCCACTAAGATCCGATTAAAACAAACAAACAACAACCACACATTAGGAGGTGGTTTGAGGACAAATGTGGACTCAGTTCTGAGCTCAGAGTCCGTGTCAGTCTGAACAAACGTCCACGGTGAGCATCACGTTTGACTCTAGTCTGCGCTAAAGTCCAGGTCTGAACGCTCTACCAATCTGGTCTGAATCCGTCCTTCAGGTCTCATCGAGGAAAAACCACATTAGGAGATGGTTTGAGGACAAATGTGGACTCAGTTCTGAGCTCAGAGTCCGGTGTCAGTCTGTGTTACGGTCACTCAAACTCATGCAGTGATGACTTCCTGTCTGGGCACCAGTGAAGTTAAGTTATTGTGGTTTTTGAACGGACTAACGCTCGGTTAGAAGTCGTAAAAACTGAAGTCTGAAGAAACCATGGACGAAAACGAGTGCTGGACAACGGCGTCAACGCTAACGCACATTAGCGCACGACGCGTTTCCGTGAAGATTGAGCGGGAAAAGACGTGCGTGACGTCATGTTTGCATGACTCCCGATTGTGAAAATGAGTCTCTAAAGTAACGCTAAACTTTAAAAACAGAGGTACGCTGGTTATTTGTACCACTGCTCAGTTCCACTGTAGGCTAACTAGCGCTAAATGGAGCTAAATGCGCTAACGAGTAAACTGTGCTACATCACGTAAAAACATGACGTCACGAGTGTCTTTTTCCGGTCAGTCATCATGGAAACACGTCGTGCATTAACGCCGACGCCGTAGTTAGCTAGCTAACGTAGCTACCTGGTAAACGGTGCCTGGACTCCTGGGCCGTTAATGTGCGTAAAAAAAAAAAAGCGTCGAGCACGAATGCAAACGACGTATCGTGGATTAGCCGATGTTAGCCGATACCAACGCTCTTTAGCGACTGATTTTCCGTGAAACAAATACAATGCAGTTAACGTTAAGAGTCTGTGGCAGAGTTTTATTTTATTTTAATCGTGAAAACCCGGTGCCCGGATCGGCAAACTTTCTCCGAAGTTTCCCTCGGTGGAAATCCGCGCTACGGGACATCGGCGATCCGACGTTCCGACTGCAAACGGAAGTCAAAAGAGGTCAAGATTTGAACGCCGTAGCCGGTGTTTGACCAGAGGGGGCAGTAAGATTTTTATCGCAACATGAATCATTTAAAACAATTCAAGATTTGATTTGAAGATTTGAATCACTAGAATAACTAGCTACACCAAGAAAGCTAGGTTTTAGGGGTTTAATTGCGCGTTTTTTTCCTCTTTGGTTCAGAAAGTTCAGCATCGACCGGATGACGACGACGATAAAGATGATGATGATGATGATGATGATGATGATGATGATGACACCTGGTGAACACGATCCGGCTGAAATCTGTGGATGATTTGCAGCACCTGTGAGAGCGAGGGGGGGGGGGGTGAGGGGAAAAATGCTAATTTGTTTAACGTAATTTGCGCCTTGAATCATATTATCAAACATCTGGAAAGTTGACTGTGATTTTCTTATGTGGCTGCTGATAATAAGGTGATTTTCCTCAGTGTGTGTGTGTGTGTGTGTGTGTGTGTGTGTGTGTGTGAGTGTGTGTGAGTGTGTGTCTGGCTGCTCTCACTCCCGCTGACAGAGTAATGGATCTGTTCATTGTTGCATGTGGACTCTGTGTGAGTGTGTGTGTGTGTGTGTGTGTGTGTGTGTGTGCGTGCGTGCGCGTGTGTGATGTATGAGATTCAGTGGAAACTCTTCGTCTTCGGCGAGACGCTCGTCCACGTCCACGTACGGCTGAATATACGCTGAGAAGTTTGAAATGTACAGAGAAATACACAAATATATATATTTACAGTATATATATTTATATATGTATATATTTATATGTAGAAAAGAGAACACGGGTAACGTGGAATAAACATTCAGGGACAAGAATGAGCCTTAAAATCATCATTTTTACAGTGTTTATATGTGGAGAGAAGCTACACCATGTATAGATATTATAGATAATTGTTTTGTGTTTTATTTGTGTATTATTATTACATTATTACATTGTGTTTTTATATTTGAATAATGTAACTGCCTGTAACCTGCCTATTTTACTCTTTTTGTTTGATTTCTCATTTTTGTTCATTTTGTCCGTTTTACTCGTTCATGTGTCTGCGTGTTTGTTTGTTTCCTGTTCATAATTATGTCAAATTATAAGAATTATAAATAAAAAAAAAATAAAAAATAAGAAGAAGAATAAATCTGACCGAGGATAAGATTGATAAAATATTTAAAATCTCGATCGTTTTCTTCATTCACGCACTGACGACACGTCGTTATTAATCCGTTTTATTGCTTAAGTTGATTTTGATTATAGTTACAAATAAAAACATCACGACATCTTTTCATTTTTCACATTGGCTCTAACAAGAATAAAAGCCTAATCGACATGATTTCATCGTAAAAAACACAACCGCAGTTGAAATTTACACATAAAAACAACACATGTAATAATAAAATAAAACATTTAGACATGCATATAATAAATAAATACATTCATTTCACTAAAGCAAAGTGAAGTCAAGTCAGATGAGGAAAAAAAAAATACTGTTTAGTTTAACTTTGGAATTGTTGTGGAATAAATTCACGTAAAAAGCAGAAAAATGACATTAATGATGTTTCGGCCTGAAAATACACTGTAAAAAAAACAACAGTAAAAAAAGTGTTTTTTTGTTCCTGTTAAACTCGGTTTGACCTCAATCAGTCGAGTAAAAACCAGCTCAGAACATCACAGCGATCGTCATTAGATCATAATCCATCATTTCCACACGTAATCCCCGTCCAAACCCAGAATAGACGCTCGTGTGTGTGTGTGTGTGTGTGTGTGTGTGTGTGTGTGTGTGTGTGTGTGTGTGTGTGCGCCCTCAGGCTGTGTAATGCTCTGGCTCATGTCTCCGTGTGTTTTTGGGTAAAAACGCCGTCAGTGGAATCTCCTGTTCTTTAAAAATGGGTTTTTCTACGAGAAGCGACACTCCAAACGGAGCCGGGCAACCGAATTAAATCTGACCTAATCTGAGGCAGCGGTCTGCCATCCAGCTGTGTGTGTGTGTGTGTGTGTGTGTGTGTGTGTGTGTGTGTGTGTGTTCTTGTACTTGCGGCATACTGAGGACCAGTGAGGGTTTTTAACCAACAAAGTGAGGTCATTTTTAAGGAGTGAGGACATTTTGACCGGTCCTCACTTTGTTTTTATTGAAATCACTTCCTTAGGTTGGTATAACATGCTATACTCAATTTGTCAAAGAAAAATTAGAATTTTTGTCAAATTTTGGACCAACATATTTTTTGTGAAATTTTGGCCCAAAAATTTTTTTGTGAAATTTTGGACCAAAACATTTTTTTGTGAAATTTTGGACCAAAGATTTTTTGGTAAAATATTTTTTAAAATTGTGGACGACATACTATAGTATGACGTTTTGTCAAATTTTGGACCAAATTTTTTTTTTCAATTTTTGGATAACATGGTAGTATGACGTTTTTGTCAAATTTTGGACCAAAAAAGTTTTGACAAATTTTGGACGACATAGTATAGTATGACATTTTGTCAAATTTTGGACCAAACATTTTGGATCAAATTTTTTATTCAAATTTTAGACGACATAGTATAGTTTGACGTTTTTCTCAAATTTTGGACCAAAAATTACAAAAAAAAATAAAAAAACGAAAAAGTTTTCCAGCGCTTTTTACTCTGGGGCTCCACCTGCAAACATTTTATGGTACTGCAACCAGTAGTTCTTTGTAGATGTCATTCATGAAGTAGATATTTGTAATTGTGTTGATTTATAAAGTGGAAATGCTGGTCCTCACTTTGTCAGCAACCCAGTCCCCAGTATGCAGCAAGTACAAGAATGTGTGTGTGTGTGTGTGTGTGTGTGTGTGAGTGTGTGTGTCGACACAATCAAGTCCTCTCCTTGACAACTTTCCCCTTTTTCCAAATTCCTGCTTGTTTTGTCCTTGATTTTTTTTGTTTTCCTTTGAATTTCTTTCTTTCTTTCTGTCAAACGTCCAGAGCAGAACAAAAAAAGAGCAGCTTTCTTTCCGCTGTAAATTAACAGATTCAAGCCGGTTCCTCTCAAACGCGTCCAAGGCTGTGTTCACATTACCGCGGCTCAACTGACTCCTGACTCATATCCGATTCTTTTTTTTTCCGCTGATGAGATTCAGGCCACGTTCAGATTACCAGCCGCATTCTAATCCAATTCAGATCTGATTCGTGACAGATTAGATTTGACGGTTCGTGAAAATACCTCACTGTGCGTTCATCATCGACAACAGATGACATATTTGTGACCAACGCTTTATATCAAATCAGATTCTCTTTGTTTTTCTCAGGACTGTGTGGACACAGAAATCAGATTTATATCAGATATATATATATGATTTATATCAGATATACATCAGATATGAGATATAATATAAATCCGATATATATCAGATTTATATCAAATATAGATCAGATAAATATCAGATATAATATGAATAAGATAAATAATAATATATATCAGATATATATCAGCTTTATATCAGATATAATATAAATCAGATATAAATCTGATGTCTATCAGATATACATCAAATTTATATCTGATGTATCTGATCTATATCAGATATAGATCAGATTTATATCAGATATAAATCATATATATATATCTGATGTATATCAGATATACATCAGATATATTAAATCATCAGTCACACACTCTTAGAAATGAAGGTGCTAAGTAGAACCATATAAGGTTCTTCAGCTTGTCCTCATAGGAGAACCCTATTTGGCCTTTAAAACCATTTATTCAGGAAAGGGCTTTTAAAGGGTTCTCTGGATCAAAATGGTTCTTACTGGAATCATTACTGTTACCAAGAACCCTTTCTCCAGGAAAAGGGTTTTTCAGGTTCCAGGCAGAACCTCAGCCCTTGTAGAAGAACCCTTTTGGAACCCTTATTTCTAAGAGTGCAGTACTGTCTCATTTTTAAAGGCGCCATATGTAAGAATGTGGCCAAAAACAGTTACTACATTCAAATCTAAAACACAAAGGTCTTTTAGGTTTGGTTTTCTGACGTAACTGGTTCAACCTGTGGTTGCTCGGCAGCTGAGACTCTACTGACTGCAATGACTGGTAGACGGCGGTAGGTGGCGTCACATGACGCCAAAACATGATTTCAAAACATAAACATGATTAAAAAAAAATTTATGCAAATATTTTGTTGTTTTCAAAAGCAAATGGTGCCGGGTAGAACCTCAGCCCTTGTAGAAGGAACCCCTTTTGGAACCCTTATTCCTAAGAGTGTAGATCATTGGTTCTCAAAGTGCGGCCCGGGGCCCAATGGCGGCCCGCAGAAACATTTCTGGCGGCCCCGCGGTGAATTACAGTTGGTAGTTTTAATCCAGGAGCTACTAAGCTTGTTAAATGTTTATTGGACATTACTGGATACAGACCAATAAGTGTAAACAAAAATACTGGGTATTTACCTGGTTTCTATATGGTGAATTTTAGTGTATTATTGTGTTATAAGCTGGTAATAAGCAGGTAGCTACAGCCCCCAATTACTAGCTATTTACCCAGTAAATATATGGTAACAGAAATGTGTTACTTGGTATTAACCTGTAATTAGAAGGTAAGAACAATGGCCAAAATACTGGGTAATTACCCAATAAATTATAAAGCGTTATTATATTAACGCTTATATTACTTAACGCTAAGTTGTAGAACTGCAATCTGGTCATTAAAATTATTACAAATGGGATTTATTTCTGTTTTTTTGTCCTTTTATGGCCCTCAGTCCAATGTTGGGCTCCTAAATTGGCCTCAGGTATCAAAACGTTTGGTGTAGATGAAAATATGGAGAAGATTTGATTGAATTTTGATTTCCTGGCACCAAAAAAAGCAGAATTTTTTAGAAGTTTAGAACAACCTTTAAAGTCCTGGAAGAGGAGGAGGAGACGAAAAAGAAGAAGAGAGCGCCGAGTAACGGAAGAAGACGAATTACAATAAGACGAATAAACGCAGAGTCAGCGCTAATTAGCCAACGCTAAAAGCAGCAGAAGCGTCCGCTGTGGGTCGGCGTGACGACCGAGCGAGGAGGACGTCTCGGGGGGCACGCTGACATCCACGCTTTAAAAAAAAGAATCAACAATGAAAGGGGAATAAAATGGATTTCCTGTTGAGATAATCTCCTAAAAAGGGAAATGAAAAGTTCACCGAGAAGAAAAAAGAAGTGCACGAAGAAAAGCTCTTTTCTTTTCCTTCATCCTTCACTCGTCCGTCGACTCGGCCTCGGCTCAATTGTGCAATTTCACCCGTGTTTACTTCACTGAACGTTTCCCCTCACATTATTCTGCGTTTCCTCCGCAGCCGTTTTCTGTCTTTAATCTCTTTTTGTTCTATTGGCTCGACGATCACAAACCGACAACCAAGGGGTTTTCACGTTTGGTTCGGCCCACAGCGACCGAGTTGGCGTTTGGAAAGTGATCAAGAAAAAGAGAAAGAGAAAGTATCTGAGCACGTAAACATTTAGACAAGTGTCTTCTTCTGCGGCCTGAAGAACAGCTGGAAGTGAGAGGAGGAAAAAGGCCGTGGTTTGAGACTCTTAGAGGATCGTAAGAGTAATAAAAAGTCAGAACAAAAAAAAGAAAATGACAATACAATGGTTTTTCCAGAAAAGTTGAGTTCAGGGAAATAAATGTGAAGCAGCTGTGAGAAATAAAGACTCTTTAAACTCAAGTCAAATCTCCCCCTCACACTTGGAAACGCTGAGCGACGAGGTGATGACATGTTTACACCGACAGGTGCACACACACACACACACACATCGACCTACCATATTGTGGGGACCACGGTCGGGACCGGGCATAATGTCCCCACGAGGAAAAATGTCCCCACAAAAAAGGTGTTTTAACAGGGTGTGGTCCACACAAGCATAGAAAGACAGGTGCACACACAGACACACACATCGACCTGTCTTGACCACATTGTGGGGACCACGTTCGGGACCGGGCATAATGTCCCCAGGAGGAAAAGTGTCCTCACGAAAAAGGTGTTTTTTACCAAGGTGTGGTCCACAAAAGCATAGAAAGACAGGTGCACACATATATACACACACACCTTCATGTCTTATCCACATTGTGGGGACCACGTTTGGGACCGTGCATAATGTCCCCACTAGGAAAAATGTCCCCACGAAAAAGGTGTTTTACCAGGGTATGGTCCACACAAGCATAGAAAGACAGGTGCACACACAGACACACACACACACCTACATGTCTTTACTATATTGTGGGGACTGGGCATAAGGTCCCCACGAGGAAAAATGTCCCCACGAAGAAGGTGTTTTACCAGGGTATGGTCCACACAAGTATAGAAAGACAGGTGCACACATATATACACACACACATCGACCTGTCTTTACCATATTGTGGGGACCACGTTCAGGACCAGTCATTATGTCCCCACGAGGAAAAATGTCCCCAAGTAAAAGGTGTTTTACCAGGGTGTGGTCCACATAAGCATAGAAAGACAGGTGCACACATATATACACACACACATCGACCTGTCTTTACCATATTGTGGGGACCACGTTCCGGGACCAGGCATAATGTCCCCACGAAAAAGGTGTTTTTGCCAGGGGGTGATCCACACAAGCATAGAAAGACAGGTGCACACATATACACACACACACAGACACAGACACACACACATCTACATGTCTTTACCACATTGTGGGGACCACGTTCAGGACCAGGCATAATGTCCCCACGAGGAAAAATGTCCCCACGAAAAAGGCGTTTTACCAGGGCGTGGTCCACACAAGCATAGAAAGACAGGTGCGCACACACACACATCTACATGTCTTTACCATATTGTGGGGACCACGGTCAGGACCGGGCATAATGTCCCCACGAGGAAAAATGTCCCCACGAAAAAGGTGTTTTACCAGGGTGTGGTCCACACAAACACAGAAAGACAGGTGCACACATATATACACACACACACCTACATGTCTTAACCACATTGTGGGGACCACGGTCGGGACCAGGCATAATGTCCCCATTAGGAAAAATGTCCCCACGAAAAAGGTGTTTTACCACGGCGTGGTCCACACAATCACAGAAAGACAGGTGCACCCATATATACACACACACCTACATGTCTTAACCACACTGTGGGGACCATGTTCAGGACCAAGCATAATGTCCCCACAAGGAAAAATGTCCCCACGAGGAAAAATGTCCCCACGAAAAAGATGTTTTACCAGGGGTTGGTCCACACAAGCATAGAAAGACAGGTGCACACATATATACACACACACCTACATGTCTTTACCATATTGTGGGGACCACGTTTCGGGACCAGGAAAAATGTTCTCACGAAAAAGGTGTTTGGCAGGGTGTGGTCCACACAAGCATAGGAAGACAAGAGCACACACAAACACACACACACACACACACACATCTACATGTCTTTACCATATTGTGGGGACCAGGCATAATGTCCCCAGGAGGAAAAATGTCCCCGCTAAAAAGGTGTTTTACCAAATAATGTCTGGACAACGTCCTCAGACTGTGAGGAAAAAGATCACGGTGTCGTCGTCGTCGTATCGTCGTCGTCGTGGTGATTCTGAGCAGACGTTGTTTCCCAAAGAGGGAAAAGAGGAAGGAAAAGGAGAAGATAGAGTTTTTTAGACGTTTCTTTCATACGGAGACAACAATGTCCGCCCTGCTGCGCTCGCCCTTACACACTAACACCCCCCCCCTCCTCCCTCCTCCCTCCTCCTCCTCCCTGTATCTGCACTTCCTGTTCAGCCAAAAGTTCACTTCCTGCTCCTCGGCTCGTCTCCTTCACGTCGACGTCCAATCACAGGACGAGCGTTAACTTTACACACATTAATGGAATTAAAACACACACAAACACACACTTTATCGTCGTCTTTCCTCCTGATTCACAGATTTGAAGCGACTTTGTTTTTGTTTCAGGGAAAAACACGTTTTGACGTTTGTGAATGAGTTAAAAAAAGTGAGATTCCCACGAGCGACATCCTCTGAAAGTGCTGCACACACACGCTCACACACACACACACACACACACACACACACACACACACAGGAGATAATATGTGTGGATATGAAGCTGCTCGAGGACAACAGCCCTGTGTTCTATGAAAGCCCTGGAGCTCCACAGAGGGGACACCGAGCTGCACGTACCCGCCGCCCTGGAGCCCCAGAGCGGGTACAACTACCACCACCTCTGCCCCAGACCCTGGAGCTCCATACAATCATCTAAAAAGGTGCTCAAACACTGGGTCGGCACCCGAACACGGGTCACAGGAGACTTTTTTTGGGGCCATAAATACATTTGCAGAATTTACCCAACCTTTTAGTTCAGTTTTTTTTTTTTTTAAAGTGTAATTAAACTCCTAAATGGCATTTTTTCAGGTGTAAACCAGTGTGTTTATTAGTTTTCAGCAAATATTTTTGCGTTTATGTCATTTTTCAGCTTCTTAAATGTGAATATTTTCTCGTTTCTGTCATTTTTCAGCTTCTTAAATGTGAATATTTTCATGTTTCTGTCATTTTTCAGCTTCTTAAATGTGAATATTTTCACGTTTCTGTCATTTTTCAGCTTCTTAAATGTGAATATTTTCGCGTTTCTGTCATTTTTCAGCTTCTTAAATGTGAATATTTTCACGTTTCTGTCATTTTTCAGCTTCTTAAATGTGAATATTTTCACGTTTCTGTCATTTTTCAGCTTCTTAAATGTGAATATTTTCACGTTTCTGTCATTTTTCAGCTTCTTAAATGTGAATATTTTCACGTTTCTGTCATTTTTCAGCTTCTTAAATGTGAATATTTTCAAGTTTCTGTCATTTTTCAGCTTCTTAAATGTGAATATTTTCACGTTTCTGTCATTTTTCAGCTTCTTAAATGTGAATATTTTCACGTTTCTGTCATTTTTCAGCTTCTTAAATGTGAATATTTTCACGTTTCTGTCATTTTTCAGCTTCTTAAATGTGAATATTTTCACGTTTCTGTCATTTTTCAGCTTCTTAAATGTGAATATTTTCTACTTTCTGTCATTTTTCAGCTTCTTAAATGTGAATATTTTCTACTTTCTGTCATTTTTCAGCTTCTTAAAAATGAATATTTTCACGTTTCTGTCATTTTTCAGCTTCTTAAATGTGAATATTTTCACGTTTCTGTCATTTTTCAGCTTCTTAAATGTGAATATTTTCGCGTTTCTGTCATTTTTCAGCTTCTTAAATGTGAATATTTTCTACTTTCTGTCATTTTTCAGCTTCTTAAATGTGAATATTTTCATCTTTCTGTCATTTTTCAGCTTCTTAAATGTGAAAATTTTCGCGTTTCTGTCATTTTTCAGCTTCTTAAATGTGAATATTTTCACGTTTCTGTCATTTTTCAGCTTCTTAAATGTGAATATTTTCGCGTTTCTGTCATTTTTCAGCTTCTTAAATGTGAATATTTTCATGTTTCTGTCATTTTTCAGCTTCTTAAATGTGAATATTTTCTGTAAATTGGATCATTTTAATTTTGAGGACAGAACAAGACATTTGACGTCATTCATTTAGAGGTTTGATCAACATTTTCAACTTTTTTATTTACATTTTATTGACCAAACAACACAAAAATGAGGATTATTTGGGTTCCTACTGTCAATAATCTCTAATTTCAGCTACTTTTCTTTCTTTCTAGAGTCTCGTAAACTTTGACTTCCTGTGTCGTCTGTGTTTTTGGCCTCTAGACGAAATAAAAAGGTGAAACATAAGACAACAGAACATGTAAACTGCAGAGTAAAAAAACAACTTTTATATAATCATCATCATCATCATCATCATAGTATCATCTCTAAGGAAACAGGAAACACAGAAATAACCACAGGTTTAACACAGAACCACAGTCCTGCTCACACTCTCTGTGTAAGTGTGTGTTTTGGGGTGTTTTCACTAAAGCGTAGCGCTGGCTTCAGTCCTGAGGTAAGCACCAGTTTCACATGTGTGTGTGTGTGTGTGTGTGTGTGTGTGTGTGTGTGTGTGTGTGTGTGTGTGTGTGTGTGTGTGTGTGTGTGTGTGTGTTGCTTTCAGTTCAAACTTAACAACAATTATAATAATAATAATAATAATCATGTTGTGATATGATCGTCTGCTACAGAGGACAAAGCTCTTTAAATTATTCTTACATTTTTAACAAAAAGAAGAAGAAGAAGAATTAGAAGAAAAAGGCACATTATCTGTGTTTGTGTCGTGATTCACTCACAGTGTATTCATGGCTTCACATTCACCCACTGAGGTTGGCGTCGGCACGATAGTGGTCGAGTAAAGGAAAACAAAACAAAAACATATATATATATATATGTGTGTGTGGAGATATTTATATTTATATGTGGAAAAGAGGACAAAAGGCAGCGATGTGGAATAAAACATTCAGAGACAAGAAAGTGCCTTTAAAATAAAAATCAATACTTTGACGACCGAGGAGGAAGAGGAGGAGGAGGAGGAAGAGGAGGAAGAGGAGGAAGAGGAGGAGGAAGAGGAGGAGTTAATAAGCGGATAAGAGGCTGTTAATAACAGGCGTGAAATTGGACGTGGTGTGTGGCGTCCTGCAGAGAAAAGTCAGATTACACAGGGATTACTGAGCCGCGACAGCTGTGTGTGTGTGTGTGTGTGTGAGTTCTTGTACTTGCAGCATACTGAGGACCAGTGAGGGTTTTTAACCAACAAAGTGAGGTCATTTTTACGGAGTGAGGACATTTTGGCCGGTTTTCATTGAAATCACTTCCTTAGGTTGCTATAACATGCTATACTCAATTTGTCAAAAAAAAAAAAAAATCAAATTTTTGTCAAATTTTGGACCAAAATATTTTTGTCAAATTTTGGACCAAAATATTTTTGTCAAATTTTGGACCAAAATATTTTTGTCAAATTTTGGACCAAAATATTTTTGTCAAATTTTGGACCAAAATATTTTTGTCAAATTTTGGACCAAAATGTTTTGGTCAAATTTTGGACCAAAATGTTTTGGTCAAATTTTGGACCAAATTTTTTTGGCCAAATTTCTTTTTAAATTTTGGCCAAACTCGGACAAATTTTTTTAGTCAAATTTTTTTTTATTTTGATCGACATAATTATTTTGACGTTTTTGTCAAATTGTGGACCAAAAATTTTGGGTCCAATTTTTTTTTCAAATTTTGGACGACATAGTATAGTATGACGTTTTTTGTCAAATTTTGGACCAAAATTTGAAAAAAAAAAAAAATCGAAAAAAGTGTTCCAGCCCTTTTTGCTCTAGGGCTCCACCTGCAGACATTTTATGGTACTGCAACCAGTAGTTCTTTGTAGATGTCATTCATGAAGTAGATATTTGTAATTGTGTTGATTTATAAAGTGGAAATGCTGGTCCTCACTTTGTCAGCACTTTTACCCGGTCCTCGGTATGCAAAAAGTACAAGAATGTGTGTGTGTGTGTGTGTGTGTGTGTGTGTGTGTGTGTGTGTGTGTGTGTGTGTGTGTGTGTGTGTGTGTGTGTGTGTGTGTGTGTGGCCGTCGTTTAAAACAGTATTTCAAAATTCCTGCATGTTTTCAATGTTCCCCTCGTCATCAACGCTCACATTGATTCGAATCAGGTGTGTGTGTGTGTGTGTGTGTGTGCGTGTGTGCGTGCGTGTCCAGTGTGTTGAAATTTGGCTGAAATTCTAAACGAAAACACAGATTGTGTTGAATAAAGAGAGTTCCTCGACCCTCGTCATGAGCTCTGCTGAAGCCTAATAATGAGTCAATCGTCTGAATCAGGTGTTTTTGATCAGGGAAACATTTAAAAAATGCAGAAACGCTGTTTTAAAGGTTCACTTTAGTTCTGCTGAGTAACCGATGACTAAATCTGTGTCCTTCAGCTTCTTAAATGTGAATTTTTCTTTGATTTCTTGATGTTTCTGTGCTCGATCTTCATCAGACAAACTTATTTGACAGGTTTTTGGTTCGTGGACAAAACACGACGTTTGAGAACGTCATTAGTTTTTGACTTTTTGGACCGAACAACATATAAATCCATCGATTATACACAAATAATTGTTCATTGCAGCCCTAAACTGAAGACTTCATAGGTTTAGAGCTGCAAAGATGACTCAATCATGAGGAAATGATTTGTTTACTACTATAAACTGATTGTTTTGGGTGTTTTTTTTGAGTCATTAAATCAAGTTTTCAGACGTTTCAGCTCGTAAAATATGAATATTTCATATAGACTTCAAACTTCATGAAAACATCCTCATTTCTCAACATTTCCTGGACCAAACAACTCATCGATTAATAAATAAAAATAATCAAAGAAGCCAATTTTAACCGTCACACGTCGGTAAATCAATCAAAAGTGCGAGAAAACGACGCCCGTCGCGTTTCTGTGTCGTTAGCGTCGATCTGCTCCTTCATCTGTTTTTGTAAATACTGTTACACAACGACAGAAACAACGCCCGCTCTTCACATGAGTGTGTGTGTGTGTGTGTGTGTGTGTGTGTGTGTGTGTGTGTGTGTGTGTGTGTCATCAGTTGAGTATGTGTAACCATGTCTCAGCCATGAGATCACAGGGCTGCGTCTCACTAACATTCTCCTCTAAGTCTGTGCGACGTTTCAGTCCAAACTCGGACAAAAAAAAAATCTACTGCGACACAAAAACAAACGCAGAACGCAGCGTTCCGTTTACGTCGGAACGATAATAAAGTCGGAGCAGCGAGCGACGTCACCTACGTAGTCCGGAGAACGGCGTAAATCCTCGCTCCCGCGTGAGAAACTTGGAAATTCCGCGTTACGATATAAATGGAACGCACTACACGTCGGCGACACACTTAGCGTAAGAGTAGCAGTAGCTGCTACCAGCAAGTAGCAGCTAGCTCGTAGCGAGTTCGGCTTCGACTTGATTTCAAACATCAGTAAACATTTTCCCGATAAATATTGCTAAAGTAACAACGTCTGCGTGATATTTTGCTCACACAAACATCGTAAAAAAATCAAAAAGATCTACGAGTACGACGGATTTATCGTGAAACAAATACGACAGAAGTGATATTGGTGTGGGTTCAGACTTCGTGAATCGTCGTTCCTGTGTAAGGAACATCGGAAATTCCGCGTTCCGATATAAATGGAACGCAGTATATGTAGTAGCAGTGTTTCCTCCGAGTTTCAGGGCGAGTTCCCAATTTTCCGAGTTCCGACGACAAACGGAACGCAGCAGAAGACCAGGAAGCAGCTAGCAGCTAGCTCGTAGCTAGTTCGGCTTCTACTTGATTTCAAACGTCAGTAAACATTTTCCTGACGAGCTATTGGTCTCAAGCTCTCGTTTCAGCTCCGCCTTCAGTCGAACATTTCGTAAATAATTCGAAATAAAACATGGCACAGCGAGCGACGTCACCTACGTATTACGGAAAAAAAAAATATGCGGACGCCGGGCTAAAATAACAATCTCTGCGTGATATTTTGCTCACACAAAACAGCGTAAAAATGAAAGAGTTCTACGCGTACGACGGATTCATCGCGAAACAAATACGACAGAAGTGAAATTGGTGACGGTTCAGACTTCGTAAATCCTCGTTCCCGTGTGAGGAACTCGGAAATTCCGCGTTCCGAACTATAAATGGAACGCACTATACGTCGAGGACACACTTAACGTAAGAGTAGCAGCATTTGTACGTGCCTTTGCTTCGAGTTTCGGGCGAGTTCCCAATTTTCCGAGTTACGACGACAAACGGAACGCAGCAGAAATCCAGCAAGTAGCAGCTAGCTAGTATTTGTAGCTAGCTAGTACTTGTAGCTAGCTGCTTCTCACTTGATTTCAAACGTCAGTAAACGTTTTCCTGACGAGTTATTGGTCTCAATCTTGGTCTCAAGTTTGTTTTGCGATCAAAAAACAACGTCCACTTTGACGCTAAAGTCTATAAAATGACCCCGGTTTAATTTGTGCCACAAATTTGGAAGTGATTTTTCAGTTTAGGGGCTAAAAGTAAGGATTATCTTCATAACTGATCGATTTGTTGATTATTTTATTGATGAATCACCTGTTGTATGGTCCAAAGAAAATGTATTTGTGTTTTCAAAACCTTGAAAAATAACAATTCAGTTTTCTGTCATCAATGAGCAAAGAAATCAGAAAAAATTAAGAAGCTGAAATCACAAATCACGTGTAGTTTCACTGAGTAAATGATGAATAATCGATGCATTTATTGCTGCAGTCTTAATATTAGATTTAAAACAGTTTAATTGATCTTGTTGCATTGTTTCCAAGTGTGATTTAAAAGTGTTGAAAAGTGTTAAAATGTTCCGCCTCAGTCTTTACCAAACAACAACAACAACAACAAAATTAAAACAACATGGAGGGAAAAATAAAATAAAATAAAATAATAAAAAAGTGCGGGAAACTTTAGTGAAAAAGGCAGAAACAGTCGTTCAATCGTTTCCTTGTGAAATCTGGAGGTCAGATACATCAACTGTCCAGGAATCCTCCAAAATAAAAGAGAAAAGAAAGAAGAATATATTTCCTCCCATTACTTTAAAGTCCAGGAGCGCCGGTTTATTCATTTGATAAAAAGTTCCCGCTCGGCTCTGGACTCAAACACAAACCCTGAATCTTTGTCCGTATGTGCTTCAAAGTCCTAGTACACAGGTTTAGGGTCCGACTGCAAACACTTTCTCTTTGGATTTGTACAAAAATAAATAAAAACTTCTTTTTTTTTCTTCTTTTTTTTTTGGTTTTCAATTTTGTCACTTTGGCTCAAAAGCTGATTTTTTTTTTTTTGGTTTATTTTGCATAATCTGCAGATAAATACTGTACTTCTTTGATTGAGTGTCTCTTGGTCGTGGAAAAAGCACAGATTCCCCCTTTAGTCGGGAGGATTTTAAGGTACGTTAGATGCATAGAAAGGCACTTACAGTCTTTGGTGCAAGAGTCTGAGGATCAACTGAGGTGAACGGCTTTAGAATACTGCAGGTTGTGAGTCTGTGTGTGTGTCTGTGTGTGTGTTTACAGACAAGTCTGCATCCACACGACTGTGTTTTCATTCGTAAACGGCGTTTTCTCGTTAAAAACAATGAGCGTGGTTCCCAAAGTCTGGGTCGGGTCCCCCAGATGGGTCACTTGGAGAAATTTGTACGATTTTCCCAACCTTTAACTTCATATTTAATGTTTATATGTTTTAAATAATGTGCATAAAATGAAGTTTAGATACAGATTTATATCGTTTTCCATCTTTTAAAAGCGGGTCCTCGTACAGAAAGTTGTTTCGTCGCTGATATCGCGACGCGGAACCGACCTACGTCATATTTTTGTCTCATTTCTTTGGTCTCACGTATGACGTATTTAAGACAAGTTGTGATTCATTGGTCAAAGAACGTGGTTTATCTCATGGAAATGTTAAAAAATTGAATGCTGGGCATGCCAATGTGTTAACGACGGTTAGCGGCGTCAACGTTAACGCAAGTTACGTGACTCCCGATTGTTAAAATGAGTCTCTAGATTTAACGCTAAACTTTAAAAACAAAGGCACACATACACAGGTACGCTGGTTATTTGTTAGCACTGCTCTTCTCCTTCCTAATAAACAGACCGCTCCAGTTCCACAGTAACAGCTAACGCTAACGGGGCTAAAGAGCTAACGCAGCTAGCAGAGCTAACTGGTAAACGGTGCCTGGACTCTGGTGCCGCAGCAGGTAAACATGGCGTCACGCGGGTCTTTTAACCAGTCAGTCGTCATGGAAACGCGGCATACGTTAACGTTGACGCCGTTAGCGTGTTAGCGCACCCAGCACTATCAAAAACAAATAAAAATATTTTGACTCTGATTTAAGAAGTTGTTCGCTGTGTTTTAAATGCAGTTTCACTTGAAAACGCTGCTGTAAAGTGGATTTTTTTGAAAACACAGTTGTATGGATGTAGCCCCTAGTGGTGAGTGCTGTGTATTACGGGTCACATGTCTTAGCTGGGTGAGTAGCGGTCAATGGTGCGCCCCTCGGACAGCGCCTGCGGGGGAGGGGGCAGCGCTTGGCCCAGGATGTCCATCTTGTCGTGGGTGAGGCCCAGGTGCTCCGAGGCTAGCTTGGACAGCGGGTACAGGCTCTCCATGGCCTTGGCGTCGGCCACCAGCTGCTGCTGCGCCTGCAGGAGGAGCTCGTTGGCCTTCTCCTGCTTCAGCCCCAGGTGGTCGGCGGTGTATTTACTCAGAGGGTAGATGCCCTCCGCAAAGTCCAGCTTGAGTTTCCCGTCGGCGGTGAGTCCGCCCGCCGCCCCGCCGCTGCTGTGCATCTTCATGTGGCTGATGAGGTTGCGCTGCTGCGCGAACTTCCCGCCGCACACCTGACACTCATAGGGCTTCTCCCCGGAGTGGATGCGCATGTGCTCGGTGAGGCGATACTGCCGCGTGAAGCGCATGCCGCAGGAGTCGCAGGCGAAGGGCTTGAGGCCCAGGTGGCTGCGCATGTGGCGCGTCATCGTGCCGCGCTGCGTGAACTTCTTGCCGCAGATGCTGCACGGGTACGGCCGCGTCAGCCAGTGGGTTTTCTCGTGCTGCCGCAGCGTGGCCGGGTCCTTGTAGGTCTTTTCGCAGTTGGAGCAGCGGTACGGTCGGATCATGTCCCCGATGCTGCCGGAGCCCAGCCCCTGTCTGGACTTGGTCTCCAGGTGGGACAGACTGCTCAGGCTGTTGCTGTTGCTCAGGTTCCCGTAGCCGTTGGTGTTGCCGCTCAGGTTTTTGCCGCCGCCGCCGCCGTTGTTGCCGTTCCCCATCTCGCCGCCGGAGTTCCCGTACAGCTCCTCCTCGGTGTGCGTCTCCACGTGTGCGTTGAGCTGCTCCGAGCTCGGGAAGCCTTTGTCGCAGGGGATGCAGACGTAGAGGTTGTCGCCGAAGCTCTCGGGCTCGTACGACATGTGGAACCTCCCCATCGGTCCGGTCGGGGAGGGCCGGCCCTCGCTGCTGCCGGTCTCCTCCGTCCCCGAGCCGCTTTTGTCGTCCGCTCCCTCGCTCTCCTCCCCGGTCTTGTGGTGGTGGTTGTGATGCTGCTCTCCATTCTCGCCGCCCTCCTCCTCGTCTTCGTCCTCGTCCTCGTCCTCAGCCGTGAAGGACAGCGGCTCGTGTTTGACCCAGCGGTAAATGTTGCCCATCTCCCTGGCCGCGTCGCCTCCGTCCGTGGGGGTCTCGGGGCTGGGCGGGCACGGGTAGCGATCCGTTCCCTGCAAGCTGGAGCGGTGCAGGTGGGGGAGGTGTGGAGCGAGAGGCTGGTTGAGGTGGGGGAACGGCGGAGGGGTGAGGCCGCCGGCCTGGTCGCTGGACTCCATCTTCTCAGAGAAGGACCTGCCGTTGGTTGCGTGAACGGGACTGGTGCGGCCGCTCAGGGTCCCGTCTCGCTCCTCGTCGTTGTGAGCGTTTGTCAGGGGGTGGGAGGGAGTGTGCTGAGACTGAGACCCGGGGCTCTTCTTCGACAGATCCAGGCCAAAGTTGGGGGAGCAGTTCCTCTCGGCGTGGGCCAAACGCCCGAGCTGAGCGGGAAGAGCCGCCTGCAGGGACGGGAACACCTGCGAGCCCTGGGCGGAGATGGGAGCGTACAGCTCGCCGGCGTGGATGCCCAGTCGATGCGGAACGATCTCGTCCATCGGCGGCGCCCGGTGCGCGTGGCTGTTCAAGATCCCGCCCGGAGGACAGGGCTGGATGACCGGAGTAGAAAGCCTGTACCGGCCATCGCTCCGTAGCCCAATACTGTTGGGCCCCATCTTTGGGTAGGGCAGAAAGGCCGGGCTGGTGCGGGGCGGGTATTTGCCGTTTCTCTTCAGCTTCTTTTTGCATAACGCCACCAAGTCGAGCAGCTGAAGGTAACTCGCCGCTGCCAGGACGGCGCCCAGGTTGGGTTCGGCGGGAGAGGCGGGGTCTCCGTCTGTGAGGCGGCCGGTGTAGATGTAGTCCAGGATGACCCTGAAGACGCCCGGACTCACCATCTCGTGGTCGAGGTTGATGAGATTGTCATGGACCACCAGGGATTTCAGGTAGAGGCTGCTGGCCGCCAGAATGTTCTTGTGAGCCCGGAAGAGGGCGTTCTGCACCACGATGATGACATCGCACAGGAAGCCCTTGGTTCGCTGGCTGTTGAGCTGCAGGAGGAGATCCCTAGCGTGACTTGGTACTTCCATGGCATCCAGCATCGTCTTCAGTCCGCCACCTGCAGCAACAAGAGATATCTGTGAGAAATCAAGCACCAGTCGGCGTTTAGAGCCCAACCCAACCCTAACCCTGAAAACCAGAAATAGGTAAATAAACTTTCTACATCAATCAAGAGGAGGTTTTGAGGGTCAAAGCTTCGGATCAGGAACAAATTAAAGTCATAAAGACTAGGATTACCAAATTAAAAGTCAACTATTTTGATCATCGTTGTTCAATCAACAAGTTTCCTGATGCTTCAGCTTCTTAAATGCCAATATTTTCTGGTTTCTTTGCTCCATAAAACAAATAAATCATTGAAACTGAACAAAATAAGATGAATCAATAAAACCACATTACTCATATAGGTTTGACTCAATTCACTTCATATCAACGTAAGCAGCACATACAGATTTATGTTGCCTTTATATCCATGATACCAATAATATCACGATACACGATAGCAATAGGATACACGGTCCACGATACCAGTAATATCACAATACCTGATCCACGATACCAATAATATCACGATACACAGTCCATGATACCAATATCATGGTCCACGATACCAATATCATGATCCACGATATCAATAATATCACAATATACAGTCCACAATACCAATAATATTGCGATACATGATCCACGATACCAATAATATCACGATACACAGTCCACGATACCAAAAATATTGCGATACATGATCCACGATACCAATAATATCACGATACACAGTCCACGATACCAATATCATGGTCCACGATACCAATATCATGGTCAACGATACCAATAATATCACAATACATGATCCACGATACCAATAATATCACGATACACAGTCCACGATACCAATAATATTGCGATACATGATCCACGATACCAATAATATTGCGATACATGATCCACGATATCAATAATATTGCGATACATGATCCACGATACCAATAATATTACAATACATGATCCACGATATCATTAATATTGCGATACATGATCCACGATATCATTAATATTGCGATACATGATCCACGATACCAATAATATTACAATACATGATCCACGATATCATTAATATTGCGATACATGATCCACGATATCATTAATATTGCGATACATGATCCACGATATCAATAATATCACAATACACAATAGCAATACGATACACAGTCCACTATACCAATAATATCACAATAAACAGTCCACAATACCAATAATATCACGATACACAGTCCACTATACCAATAATATCGCGATAAACAGTCAATGATACCAATAATATCACGATAAACAGTCCACGATACCAATAATATCACGATACATGATCCACGATATCAATAATATCACGATATACGATACACTATTAATAACTATTTTGATCATTGGTTCAATCAAACAAGTTTCCTGATGCTTCAGCTTCTTAAATGCCGATATTTTCTGTTTTCTTTGCTCCATAAAACAAATAAATCATTAAAACTGAACAAAATAAGACATTTGAGAACATTATTTCCAACACAAAATCAATATTTTCTGACATTTTCTGGCCCAAACAAGTCATCGATTAATCAATAAAACCACATTAATATATAAGTTTGACTCAATTCACTTCATATCAATGTAAACAGCACATATATATTATAGAACATACAGATTTGTGTTGCCTCTATAACCATATTTTAAAATCTCGTTTGTTTGTATTTAAAAGTTACGCACGACAGTTTTCAGTTGCGTTCATTTCTGTCTTAATTCTCATGAACTCATGAGCACAAAATCTATAGCGAAGCCCAGAAAACAAGACGTCGACTTGATTTAAAAACATTCTCCTGACGAGTTAATGATCTCCATCACTTTTCTTTGAGCTTCTTCTTCAACAGAACATGACGTCAGGTTCGTAAATGATCTTCACGCGTCGAGGGAAACGGACGATAAACAGCGCGACACACGCGAGGGTGATTGACAGACGGTGTCTTCGTCCGTGGATTCACCAAAATTTACACAAATTTGGTCAAATTGTGAATTTTGATGCTTGAAAATTCAAGTTTTTTTGGCGTTTGGAAGACTTCAAACACACGTCTGTTTTATTTCTTATTTAATAGTTTATTTGTCAAGGACATCGCAAAGAACATGACATCATATCAAAGTAGAAACAGATGTCGTCCACTGAAAGCTATGTTCTCTTAAAGGATAAAACAGACGTGAATAATAATAGGTATATACAAGTATATATATATATATATATATATATATATGTATGTATAATATATATATATGTATATATATATTCTAAGAGTGAGTCTATCGATTTTTATACACAAAAATATAACATAATCATCTAAAAATCACAATATTTACTGTCTCAATATGTGAGTATGTAATAACGTGCGGTGGTTTAGAGCAGATTTAGGGCAAATTTAGGAACCCAACATTGGACTGAGGGCCGCCAAAGGGAAAAAAAAGAAAAAAAACCAGAAAGAAATCCCATTTGTAATAACTGTCGTCCAAAATGTGACTATTTTTTTGGAAAAAAAATTTTGGTCCAAAATTTGACAAAAACGTTGTACTGTACTATGTCATCCCAAATTTGACAAAAACATTGTGCTATACTATGTCGTCCCAAATTTGAAAAAAAAATCCAAAAAAATGTTGGTCCAAAATTTGACAAAAACACCGTATAACACTATATCGTCCCAAATGTGAAAAAAAAATTTGGTCCAAAATAAATTTGATCCAAAATTTGACAAAAACACTGTACTATACTATGTAGTCCCAAATTTGACAATTTTTTCCAAAAACAAAAACGTCATACTATACTATGTAGGCCAAAATGTGACATTTTTTGGGAAAAAATTCCAACGCCATAATTTGACAAAAACGCTGTACTATACTGTCGTTCCAAATTTGACGATATTTTGAAAAAAAAAAAAATTTGGTCCAAAATTTTACAAAAACATTGTACTATACTATGTCGTCCAAAATGTGACCATTTTTTGGGAAAGAATTTAAATGCCAATATTTGACAAAAACCTCATACTATACTGTGTCACTGTGTCATCCAAAATTTGATGACATAGTAAATACAGTTGTATAGTTTACACTTACTGATCTGTATCCAGTAATGCCCAATAAACATTTAACAAGCTTAGTCGCTCCTGGATTAAAACTATCAACTGTAATTTGGCTCGTGGGCCGCCAGAAATGTTTCTGCGGGCCGCCATTGGCTCACGGGACGCACTTTGAGAACCAATGGTTTAGAGTGTACAGATATTTAAATACATGTACTACTACTACTACTACTACATGTAATACTACTACTTCACATCCATTCCAGACGGGAATATGGACGAAAAACGCTGTACGAACTTTTTCCCTCCTCTGGGAGACAAGGAACTGAGTTTGTTCCATTTTGTAGAAAATTAAACTACAGAAGATCATGGAAACGTCTACGCTACGAAACACCAGCTAATTACCGAAGTTTTGTTTGCGTCACAAGTAACAGTTGGTACAGTTGTGTAATTAAAACCATTTTATTCCATTCATTCATTCATTCATGTGTCCCCACTGCTGTGATCTAACGCTGACGTGGAACAGGAACTGACCGGACGCGTACATATGTTATCCGTAGTTACGAGCGTTCACCGTTCACAGAGTACGTGGAGGAAACAAATACAGGAAGTGCCGCACAGAAAACAGGAAGTTGGACCCTTCAGTTTCTTCCGCATTCAAAGATATCGTTCATTAACGGAGAAAGACAAATCTGTGTGTGCGACTGTTCTAGGTCACTACGAGTCCAGCGATACGGAAAACACAGACGGAACTGAGTTTTTCTGTCGAGACAATGTTCCCGGGGGGGGGGGACGTTTATAGACGTGGGACCAGCACAACTTCCCTTCACAACAAACGTCTCAGTGAACATCTGAGACAAACACGTCTACCTCTAAAATTATTTTTATTAAAAATTTACGCACTTCGTCAGGTGAAACACGTTGTTCCGTAAATTCCGTAAAAACGCGAGCGACGACCACTTCCGCTTCTAAGAAAAAGACGCTAACGACGGGAGCCGATCGACGGATTCAAGACTTTGAGACTTTGTCGAGGACTTTGTGAATTCTTTGTCGCACAATCTTCCAGGAAAACTAAAGAAGCCACGACGGCTTCTGCGCGAAATCCCGTTAACAAGGAAGGGGGCGTGGCCTGAACGTGAGCGTAGCTTCGGACAAACTCACACCAGCATCTAAACGTTCATCGTGTTCAAGAATCACCACCATAATAATAAAAATAATAAAAATATGCTCAATAAAGTCACTGAGTGTTACATAAATGTTAATTTTTACTACGTATTATGTTGTTTTAAGACATTTT
This sequence comes from Microchirus variegatus, assembly GCF_963457635.1. Lineage (NCBI taxonomy): Eukaryota > Metazoa > Chordata > Actinopteri > Pleuronectiformes > Soleidae > Microchirus > Microchirus variegatus. The sequence continues at coordinate 1,457,710 of NC_139804.1, forward strand.
GTCGGTAAATTAAGTGTAAAATACATATATGTAAATTACTTAAAGGCGCCACATGTAAGAATGTGGCCAAAAACTGTTACTACATTCAAATTCAAAACACCGAGGTCTTTTAGGTTTCGTTTTCTGACGTAACTGGTTCAACCCGTGGTTGCTCGGCAGCTGAGACTCTACTGACTGCAATGATTGGTAGACAGCGGTAGGTGGCGCCAAAACATGATTTGCAGTCTTCAAAATATTTTTTTTAATGCAAATATTTTGTCTGTACTGTTGTTGTTGTTGGTGAGTTCAGTTTGTTATATGAACATTATTCCTGAGTCTCTGTGACATATTAGGAGGATTTTATGATTTATTACATAATGCGCCTTTAAATTTTAAAAAAACAAAATGGAATTTGGAACAAAATAACACAGATTTCATAAAGATCTACAGTTGTTTGGATAAGAAATATAAGAGTTATCAGAGAACTAACAGACAAGAGTTTACCGTTTTCCCATCATCTTCACTTCCTTCTGCAGCAAAAGCAGAAATAAAGAAGGAGAAAGTGACACGCGATTAATCGCGCATTTCTGCGACGTTCAGTAACCGTCGGCTTCCTGACGACGAGCAAAGGGTGTTTGGATGTTGTGATGAAGAGCAGAGCATCTAAATAAACCTGCTGTGACGCAGCGACGCGTCCAGAAAAGTCAGAAATAGATCTGGACTTTTCTGCTCCCCGATCTGTCGTCTTATAAGGAACAATGAGCTCTGAGGGATTAAATCAACCCGAGTTCGCAGGAGCCGACACAAACCAGGCCCCGCCCACTCTCCGCCCACACAAACCAGGCCCCGCCCACTCTACACACACACACACACAAACCAGGCCCCCAAAAAGAATAACAAAAAATAAACATCAATTTGGTTCATATTCTCACAGTTTGTGGAGATAAAAGTTACAATAACAAGAAAAACTTCAGAAAAAAGTCGGAAACTCACGACACGATACGCAATACACGGTCACAAATAATGTCATGATACATGGTCCATGATACTAATAATATCACAATAATGATCCACGATATCAATAATATCACAATAATGATCCACGATACCAATAATATCACGATACATGATACCAATAATATTGCGATACATAATCCATGATAAAAAATAATATCACGATACATGATCCATGATACCAATATCATGATCCACGATACCAATAATATCACAATACACAGTCCACGATACCAATAATATCACAATACATGATCTATGATACCAATACTATCTTGATACACGATAGCAATACGATACACGGTCCACGATACCAATACTATCACGATACATGATCCACGACACCAATAATATCACGATACACAGTCCACGATACCAATAATATCACAATACATGATCTATGATACCAATAATATCAGGATACACATTCCACGATACCAATAATATCGTGATACATGATCTACGATACCAATAATATCACAATACATGATCTATGATACCAATACTATCTTGATACACGATAGCAATACGATACATGGTCCACGATACCAATAATATCGTGATACGTGATCTACGATACTAATAATATCACAGTAATGATCCATGATACCAATAATATCACGATCCACGATAGCAATACAATACCAATAATATCACGTTACATGATATCAATAATATCATGATACAAACGATTCTCTCATAACCTCAGGTCTTATTCACACAGAAACAGAACTTTCCCGACACAATTTGTTTTCCGTTTCTGTTTGTAAACATTTGAATAACGTGCATAAAATTACGTCTTTATTAATTTACCAAACGTCTCTTTTCAAAATGATATGAGCAGTTTTGCTCTCGTCCCGTTTCCCAGCATTAAAAAGGTTTGTGAGAACAGTTCATTATCAGGCTTCGTTTGGACAAACATGTTTATATTCAACGTTTTTAGTCAAGTTTTAGCCGAACTAACACAATCATTTAAACGTAAACAGATGCTTTTCAAAGGTTTCTGTTCTCGCAGTTATCATCACAAGACGAGTGAGGGGGCGGAGCTATGACATCATCGCTTCACTAAAGTCAACGGTTTAAAAACACAAAAACACAAAGTTCTCATTCTGAATTCATAAAAGAGATCCTGAATCTTTGGTTACGTTTGGTCTTTCTCTCTCTGTGATCTCTGAGGAGAACCTGGACCTCAGTCTGAGAACCTGGACCTCAGTTTGAGAACCTGGACCTCAGCTTGAGAACCTGGACCTCAGCTTGAGAACCTGGACCTCAGACTGAGAACCTGGACCTCAGCTTGAGAACCTGGACCTCAGACTGAGAACCTGGACCTCAGTTTGAGAACCTGGACCTCAGTTTGAGAACCTGGACCTCAGTTTGAGAACCTGGACCTCAGACTGAGAACCTGGACCTCAGTTTGAGAACCTGGACCTCAGTTTGAGAACCTGGACCTCAGCTTGAGAACCTGGACCTCAGCTTGAGAACCTGGACCTCAGACTGAGAACCTGGACCTCAGCTTGAGAACCTGGACCTCAGTTTGAGAACCTGGACCTCAGTTTGAGAACCTGGACCTCAGTCAGAACCTGGACCTCAGTTTGAGAACCTGGACCTCAGTTTGAGAACCTGGACCTCAGTTTGAGAACCTGGACCTCAGTGTGAGAACCTGGACCTCAGTGTGAGAACCTGGACCTCAGTTTGAGAACCTGGACCTCAGTCAGAACCTGGACCTCAGTTTGAGAACCTGGACCTCAGTTTGAGAACCTGGACCTCAGTTTAAGAACCTGGACCTCAGTTTGAGAACCTGGACCTCAGTTTGAGAACCTGAACCTTAGTTTGAGAACCTGGACCTCAGTTTGAGAACCTGGACCTCAGTTTGAGAACCTGAACCTTAGTTTGAGAACCTGGACCTCAGTTTGAGAACCTGGACCTCAGTTTGAGAACCTGGACCTCAGTTTGAGAACCCTGTCCTGTTTCACATCGTTTATAAATGAGTGAAAAACATCAATATAAATGTGTTTATGATGCAAAATCATTCAGGAAAATTATTTGACAACAACTCTACACACACACACACACACACACACACACTCACTCACACTCAGACACGTGCGCTTTAATATCAACACTAATTGTTCCATGAAGCCTTGAATAAACTGCACGAGCAGCAGCAGCAGCAACAGCAGCAGAAACAGCAGCAGTGACAGTAGAAGCAGTAACAGCAGCAGCATTGAGAGCAGCAGCATCAGCAGCATCAGTAGCAGTAATGAGAGCAGCAGCAGCGGAAACAGCAGCAGAAACAGCAGCAGAAACAGCAGCAGAAACAGCAGCAGAAACAGCAGCAGAAACAGCAGCAGCAGCAGTAACAGTATCAGTGTATTGTGTTTTATTGTTGAATCAGTGAGGACACTAAAGATTTCAAACTCTCTCCATTGTTGATTTTTCCATCAACATGAAACAATCACACTTTTTAATCGTCACATTTTGATGAGAATTGTTTAAAATGGAGCCGTTTCCTTATTTATTGTGTTTAATATTTTTCTGTTAGCGACAGACAAAAGTGTTTTGTGATATTTGTGTTTTGATTTAAAGGCGTCTGTCGTCACAATAGAATCAGATCAGACTTTTTGTTTGATTTTACCCAGAGAAACAAAGTGTTTGCATCAGATATTCTAGAGATTCTTCAACAGAGATTGTGTTCAAGGTCGAGGTCGAGGTCAAGGTCAGTGGTGAGGTCAAGTTTAAAAAACGGAACAGGTTTGAGAAAATCATTCCTTTATTTATTTAATTAAAAACAGCAGGTTTTTCACTTTCCTTAAACACTTTTCTCTGCTTTTCTGTTTTCTTTAACATTTCTGAACTTTTTTGTTTTTGTATTTTTGAGTCACACGGTCAAACTTTAGGTTCAATGTTTGTGGTTTTTTTGGGGGTTTTTTAAAAAAATACATGTTGAGGAAAACGCTGAGTCACTGTTACGGTTAGTGTCGTTATCATCGTGCGGAGAAAACGTCAACAATCACAAAAACACACACAAACGGTCGGATTTTCACATTTTTCTGAAGCGATTTAAAGACGTCAAATCATCACCTGATAACAACATAGATACATGTACACACATATATGTGTATATATATATACACTGTACACATATATGTTTACATACACATATAAACATATAGGAAAAATTATAGTTAATCGTAGTTTAATTTTTAAAATTGTATTTAAGGATTTTATTAAATATAGATTTTGAGGAAAACGCTGAGTCATCGTTACGTTTAGTTACATCATCACGTGATGAACTGTCGTCAACAATAAAGGGAAAAATTGTTAATATTTTGTAATATTTATGATTTTTTTTAAAATGTGTAATTTTTTTTTTATTTCATCTCCGTTTGTGTTGATGTTTGTTCTTTTTAAAGTTTGTCGTGAAAAATCGTGACCTGATGACAAAGAGTAAAAAATAAATAAAAAGACCGTTTTTAGTTTCTTCCAAACGCTGCGTTTACTTTTCCACCGTGTCCTCGTTTGACGTCTAAAGTGTGTGTGTGTTTGTGTGTGTTTGTGTGTGTCTCTGTGTGTTTGTGTGTCTGTGATGATTCAGTCACCGACGTTTCACATCAAACGTTCACAAACGACAGACGTTAAAGTTTTGTGGGTTTTTTTCCCTCCGGTTTCGAGGCGTTGAGCTTGTCGTTAGCGGTTAGCTATGCTAACACACACACACCCATACGCACACAGTGCATCATTATCAATTAAAACTTTTTTTTTTTTTTTTTAAACAGAACTAACAATTTTCTTAATTTCACTTTGCTTTTTTTGCTGTTTTTTAAACATAAAATTTGATGAGAATTCTTTAGCGACGTGTTTTTGAGCGTTCGCGTCTGTATTTGTGCAAATGTGAAGAAAAAGAACAAACTTTTGACAGATTTGTGACAAAGTCCAGAGTCTGTTTCTCTTGTAAACTTCTGTATTTGTTTAAAAACGCAGTGAGTCGACCCCGTTTGAAAGCAGCTTCTTTTCCAGATTTCTTTAAAGAGTCGACGCCGTCGCTGCTTCCTGTCGTCGTCGTCGTCGTCGTGTTCACACGGACGTTTAAATCTGATCTGAGACTCAAATAAACTGTGGAAATGATGGTTTTTAATCCACGTTCAGAAACTCAAACACTGACGCACAGAAGTCCGTCCACGGTTTGTGTTTCAGGCGTTTTTTTGGGTCTGTTTTGTCACTTTTGTGGCTTTTGGATTAAAGTACACACACACACACACACACAGACACACAAACACACACAAACATCTGCTTTAAACGTCACAAAGTTTCTGCTTTTTTAATATCGACGCAGCACAATTCGCTTTTTCACAAAAGTCAAGTGAAACAAATTTATCCTCGTGCTGATTTTGTACAAGTGTGTGTGTGTGTGTGTGTGTGTGTGTGTGCGTGTGTGTGTGTTTTGGTGAAAACATGATTAACAGTCAGCGTCAGTTTCCTGTGCGGCTGCGACAAAAAAAACTTCACCACATGTGAGCGAAAATTAACGCAGGAGGCGTAAAAATAATCCCAATAATCCAAATAATATTGATAATAATCTGTGTTTGTGCGTGAACACAGGAAGCTGTCACTTTATGTATATTCAATTTAAAAAATATGCACGGGTCAGAGTCGAGATTCAAAAGTCTAATTGTTTAAAAGGAGAGAAAATATACAAATAAATACAATTAAATATTAAAAAAAACACAAAAAAAGTGTAAAAAACTATGTTCTGAGAGGAAATATGATCCTGTACAAAATAAAATATATGTAAAAACTCTTCAAAACAAAAGCTCAATCTTAAATATTCACCCTCGACAACAAAAGTGCTTCATTTCAGGCAAAAACACGCAGATTATTGGTGTTTAATCTGCAGTTAAAGGACTATTTTACAGTGAATAATCTGTTATTTAGTGTGAACACGTTTCTCTGCTCCTTCATCTGGATTATAATCTGCTTTTCGTCACTTTTCTGTTTGCAGCAGCAGTGAAAACACACGCATCATCATCATCACCTTCACCTCCTCTTCCTCATCCTTCACCTCCGCTTTCTGCGCGTGAACCTGGCACGAGCCTTTTAATCCCTGTTAATCCAGACAGTGTCCTCTCTGTCCCTCACAACAAATTCACGTCTTTCTAACACAAAAATCACACAAATTCAAGTTTTTCATAGACAACAAAATCATGAATAATCTGCCTTTCACCTTCTTCACGCGCGCCGATGGTCACGCGCAGGACAAAATTTAAAACTTCCTTCTTTCGTTTTTATCATTTCATTATTTTCACACAGATTAAATCCGTCTTTACAGAAGTTCCCTTTAAATGTTTTATTTAGATTTAATTTATTTTTAAATCTTTTTGTAAAAAAACAACCCTGAGATTTGATGATTTTAAATTTAGGTTGACCCGCGACTCAAAGTCAGATTATAATCTCGTGCAAAAGTGTGAAAGTTACAGAGTTGTAGTCGGTGCGTGGTTCGTGTATTTTTATTTATGTCGTTTTGCAGGTTTTCGCGGATTAAATCGCGGATTAAATCAAGAATAAATTGACTTTAATTTAAGATTTTTACGTGTATTTATACTTCATTTGACCCCGAGTCAGATTATAATCTCCAGTAAGGCGTGACAGTTGTGATAGAGTTGTAGTGAGTGCATGTTTTCGGATTAAATCGCAGAAACATACGTTGCATACATTTTTATTCAAATTTGATTCGAGTCGGATTATAATCTCGTGTAACGAGTGACAGTTGTGGATTTGGAGGTCGATGTTTGCAGGTTTTCCGGATTAAATGCGAATCACATTGAAGAACAAGTTCATTTTTGTAAATTTAAACTTTAATTTGAGCGGAGAGTCAGAGTGGGATTATAATCTCCTGTTAGCAGTGACAGTTATAGATTTGTACTTTGTGTTGTTTGATGTTTTTTTTTTTTTTTTTTTTAAAGTGTCATTTTGCAGCTTTTCGCAATGAATCGCAGATTTAATCCGAACCAGATTTTGATTGAAGGCATAAATTAGGATTAAAAGCAGGTTCTTGTTTGAACACAGATTAAGATTAGACTGAAGTTTAATAATAAAAACATCTGCGGAGGGTTTTTCTGTCTCGCGCTCTGTCACAGAAACAACAGCAGATTAAAGTTGGTTCGTTGTTGGATTATTTGTGTCTGGATTATGGAGATTAAAAAACAGCACATCCCATAATAACAATAATAACAACAATAATAACGATGATAATCCAGCTGTGTCCGCTCTTACCTGCATGCCCGACGTCTCGTGCCATCCGCTCTAAGTCTCCCTTAATGATCATGTCAGCTCGCGCTGCAGCCTCAGCCTCTCGCGCTCATATCTGACGTGTTTTTAGTGCCAGCCTCCAGCGCGAGACATGCCAGTTTTCCTGCGCGCGCGTGCCAGCTCCTCTCTCTCTCTCTCTCTCTCTTATTCTCTCTCTCTCTCTTCAATGATTATTAATTGATATGAATTTCTTGTCTCAGTTCAGGTCCGTGCTCTCTCTCTCTCTCGCTCTCTCGCTCTCTCTCTTTAAGCCCCGCCCCCTTCAGCAGAATCAGTTTCCTCCTCTTTTTTTTTTTACTCTTTTTTTCTTTCGCTGATTTCAGATCACGAAGATGATTTTATTGATGATGATGATGATGATGATGATTGTGATCAATGAAGCAGCGGCGCGTGCGTGTGTGTGTGTGTGTGCGCGCGCTCGTGTCACGCTACAGTTCAAAGGTACAGTTGAGGGCAGGAACTTTCACGTGACCTTGACTTGAACTTTGTCCACACGTCGCGTCTTAAAGAGACAGCGCGCGCGCGTGTGTGTGTGTGTGTGTGTGTAATTACCAGTTAAATCACCATCTTCTACACTTTATTGTCACTAGAACCACATTTTAACAGCGAGATTAATCACATTTGTATTAATAATATGATCATTTAAAACATTGGTGTCACATTTTGACATGTTTTAATACATTCTGTCAACAGGAAGCTAAAATATAAAGGTCATTGTTTTATTTATTTATTTTTTTAAATACGTGTTTTAATTATAAAGTGTTTTTTAATTAAGTGAACAGTCATAACGCGGTGAATTTAAAGGGTTAAACGCGGGGTTTTAAATGAAGTGATGATGATGATGATTTCATCCTCAAATCTGGATTCATTTGTTCATGTTGTTTCACCGTTTAATGAAAAACACACGCGCACTGATGTTCATCTGTGTGTGTGTGTGTGTGTGTGTGTGTAATGAAAACAAGGCACTGACACTTGATTTATTAACTTTATCACTAATATTTAATATTTCAGACTCAAATAAGGGTAAATTAAAGGTGTTTTTTCTGCCTCTATTTACACCAAATATGTTGATAATTAATTAATTAATTTAAAATTTAAATTTAAAAAGTGTGTGTGTGTGTGTGTGTGTGTGTGTGTGTGTGTGTGTGTGTGTGTGTGTGTGTGTGTGCGTCACCTCGGACTCATGTCTGGATCTGTGTCCGTGTGTCCGCGCTCCTCCTCGGCTTCTCCTCCTCTTCTCCTCCGCTGATGATTCTCCACAATCCAAACTTCTCCTCCTCCTTCTCCTTCTCCTCTTTCTTCTCCTCCTTTTTCTCCTCTTTCTCCTTCTTCTCCTTCACACAGTGACTTTCTCACGTGTTCACGAGCCTCTGCTTCTCTGTGACACACACACACACACACAAACAGTGAGAAATGAGTGTGTGAGTGTGTGTGTTGGTTTCGCTGCCGGTGGAGAGTTTTCACGCGGGACAGCGACACCTACCGGCCAACTGAGAGAGCTGCTGGTCTAATCCAGGTGAATGAGAAGGAGCGCGCGCTGCAGGGATTTTACAGCACACACAGACACACACACACATATAAAAATTAGATGAAACGTAATAATAATAATAGTTTTCTGTACATTCTGAACTTCTATCTCATACTTAATCTGATGGATTTACACAGATTATGTCACACCATGTTTCGCATCTTCAGGCATTTTTTTTCCTTTCAGATAAAAAAAAGAGCAGAGATTAAAATAAATGAGCGTAATGATTTATCTGTTCAGCAGTGACTGTTTACAGCAGATAATCAGATGATAATCCACACAAGAGGATTAAGAGATTAAGAGCGAACATGTGTGTTTTTGAAAACAAAAGAAAATGGGTTTTTTTATGGATATGATGATAATAATAATTATATAATAATCATATTCTGGAATAATCTGGACTCTGGGATAATAAAATACTCTCTTTCTCCTGGGATAATCTGAGCTGAAGCTCCTGCTGTTTTGAAAACAAACAAACAAAGAAAACAACCTCAGAATTGTGACATTTTTCTCAGAATTCTGACTTTTTTCCCTGAGATTTTGGACTTTTGTTTTCAGATTTCAGACTTTAATCTCAAATTCCAGACTTTAATCTCAAATTTCAGACTTGAATCTCAGATTTCAGACTTGAATCTTAGATTTCAGACTTTAATCTCAAATTTCAGACTTGAATCTCAAATTTCAGACTTGAATCTCAGATTTCAGACTAATCTCAAATTCCAGACTTTAATCTCAGATTTCAGACTTGAATCTCAAATTTCAGACTTGAATCTCAGATTTCAGACTAATCTCAAATTTCAGACTTTAATCTTAGATTTCAGACTTTAATCTCAAATTTCAGACTTTAATCTCAAATTTCAGACTTGAATCTCAAATTCCAGACTTTAATCTCAGATTTCAGACTTGAATCTCAAATTTCAGACTTGAATCTCAGATTTCAGACTAATCTCAAATTTCAGACTTTAATCTCAGATTTCAGACTTTAATCTTAGATTTGAGACTAATCTCAAATTTCAGACTTGAATCTCAGATTTCAGACTAATCTCAGATTTCAGACTAATCTCAAATTTCAGACTTTAATCTCAGATTTCAAACTTTAATCTTAGATTTGAGACTTCAGATTATTATTATTATATCTGTGTATTTGCTGTGATTTTTGAGCGAGTTAATGTGCATAAAAACCCAGAACGGTGCGTTGCTCAAGGGCTCTATAGCGCCCCCCAAAGGTGAAAACAGAGGCAAAATTGAGTTTCACCAAAATTCCCGAAACTTGGTGGGAAGATGTTACAGGCCAAGACGAACAAAAAAGTCGACTGTAACCATGGTCTCAACTCAACAGGAAGTCGGCCATTTTGAATTTTGGCAATTTGAACCCTACGTAAATGAGCGAACCATCGTAATCCTTCACATTATTATTATATCTGTGGCTTTGCTGTTATTTTTGAGTTAGTTAACATGCATAAAAACCCAGACCGGTGCGTTGCTCAAAGGCTCTATAGCACCCCCAGAAGGTGAGGCAAAATTGAGGTCCACCAAAATTCCCGAAACTTGGTCTGAAGATGTTACAGACCAAGACGAACGAAAAAGTCGACCGTAACCATGGTCTCAACTCAACAGGAAGTCGGCCATTTTGAAATGTTGGCGATTTGAACCCTACGTAACTTTGGCGATTCGAACCCCCGACTCTGGTTCCTCATGTTTGGTCACTTCCTTTTCGTCCTTAAGGGAACAGAGATCAAGTCCCCACAGTGTAAACGATTCCATTCCATTTAAAGGTGAAGAAGTGTGTAAAGGTAAAGATGAGGTGAAGGTTAGACGTGGACGTAAGTCAGCGTGATGTCCTCTGAAGTCATGGAAACCTGTGTGTGTGTGTGTGTGTGTGTGTGTGTGTGTGTGTGTGTGTGTGTGTGTGTGTGTGTGTGTGTGTGTGTGTGTGTCAGTCCAGCTGTTGTCTTCCCAAACAGACTTTATCTCATTAATCAATCAGCCTCCAGAGACCTGCAGGCTCTGGACGTTAAACTCCAGCCTGTCAAAACACACATTCACATTCCATAATCTGGAGCGAAATAAAAAAACCTCTGAAACACTGAACTTCTAATGAACCGAAGGAAAAAAAAAAACACGGTCAGGTTGTAAGAGCCGAGACGTCGTCGTCGTCGTCGTAGCGTCGATGCCAGAGCGATTTCCCCCCTGAAGACGGCGAAGCAGATCAGTTCACCGTCGCTCTCTAAATCACACACCTTTCCCACCGTTTCCCCCGCGAGCGTTTTAACACGCGACATATATTATCTCCGCGGGAAACTCTGGAAACACGGTCGATGGGAGAGAATATTCTGAATGACTCCGGCCAAGAGATTTTTTTTTTTTTTTCCCCTTCCTCTCTTTCTGAAAACCATGTGCGGTTTTAGCAGAAATGTTGCAGGGTCACCAGCGAGTCTCCAAAGCCCAGAGCATCTTGTTTCAATTTTGAGCGTTTGAATATTGAATAATCACCTTGTTATTGCTGCGTCTCTGGCTGCCAGCACAGACGCAGAACAGGAACAGACAACAGGACAGGATGGTACTGTGACCCTTAAAGGTGCATTATGGAACTAATGTACGCTCTTAAGTATCATCAACATTTTAAAAACAAACTATTAACATGAGCAATCTGTGGATTATATGCTCATTTCTAATCCTGTCCATCAAATCTCAGCATATTCACCTCTGACACCTCCAGCTCCTGTCACTATTTTGCAGGCATTCACTTGGTGGATGTATACACAACAACAACAGTTCATTATTTGGCAGTCAGTCCGTTAGTGAATTGCTCATTAACTCATTATTTGGCAGTCAGTCTCTCCATTGATTAATATTACATCTCCATATTTGGCAGTCAAAACTGTTGGTGGATGAAGATATTGGCTCATAATTTGGCAGTCAGTTTGTTGGTGGATATAGATAACAGCTCGATATTTTGCAGGCAGTCTGTTGGTGGATGCATAGAATAGCTCATTATTTGGCAACCATGTGGATATAGATAACATCTCACTATTTTGCAGGCAGTCTCTTGGTGGATGTATAGAATAGCTCATTATTTGGCAGTCAGTCTGTTGGTGGATATAGATAACAGCTCGATATTTTGCAGGCACTCTCTAGGTGGATGTATAGAATAGCTCATTATTTGGCAACCATTCTCTTCATTGATAAATATTAAAGCTCCCTATTTAGTAGTCAAATTGTTGATGGATGAAGAGAATAGCTCATTATTTGGCAGTCAGTCTGTTGGTGGATATAGATAACGGCTCGATAGTTTGCAGGCAGTCTCTAGGTAAATGTGTAGAATAGCTCATTATTTGGCAGTCATTCTCTTCATTGATTAATATTAAAGCTCCCTATTTAGCAGTCAGATCGTTGATGGATGAAGAGAATAGCTCATTATTTGGCAGTCTGTTAGTCAGTCTTGATGTTTTGCAGGCAGTCTTTCGTCTAGAATTGCTCGTTAGTCTGTAACTACACATATAACAGCTCACTATTTGGCAGTTGGTTTGGATGTGCATGTTTGGAACAGATCATCAAATGCCAGTCACTTTCTTTGTGGACGTATAGAATAGCTCACTATCTTGCAGGCAATCTCTTGGTGAATGTAGAGACCATGTCATTATTTGGCAGTTGGTCTTTTCATTGATTAGTATTACAGTTCCATATCTGAGAATAGCTCATTATTTGGCAGTAAGTCTGTTGGTGGATATAGATGAGTCATTCTGGGATGTCTAGAATTGCTCTTTAGTTACAGCTCTTTAGTCTGTAACTGGACTTATAGAACAGCTCACTATTTGGCAGTCGGTTTGGATGTGCATATTCGGAACAGATCATCATTTGCCAGTCACTTTCTTGGTGAATGTATAGAATAGCTCACTATTTTGCAGGCAAGCTCTTGGTGGATGTAGAGACCAGTTCATTATTTGGCAGTCAGTTTCTTCATTGATTAGTATAACAGCTTCATATCTGGCCGTCAGACTGTTGGTGGATGAAGAGAGTAGGTGGATGTGTGTGTGTGTGTGGATATCAATAACAGGTTGATGTTTTGCAGGCAGTCTTTCGTGGATGGTCTAGAATTGCTCATTAGTCTGTAGCTGGACTTATCGAACAGCTCACTATTTGGCAGTCGGTTTGTTTGTGAAGGTTGAGAATAGCTCACTATTTGGCAGGCAGTTTCTCTGAACTCTGACCTCTCCAGACTCTCGTCCACCTGTCCACCATCTCACTCCAGATCCACGGAGACTCCTGGGGGGGGGGAACAAAAAGAGCAGAAGAAGTTACGACGTTAACGTCTGGGTTTCACTTCCACGTTTAAAGGCTAACGTTAGCGCAGAGAAACAGACGCATTTTCCCTCCTCTCTCTCCCTGACATCAATCATCCCTTTCACTTTCCTTTTCTTTCCTCCGAACTCCGCCGTGGCCACACATATCTGTAGATGCCTGGTTGCGACCGCCTCAGCTCCAGCTCCAGATTCCCTTCGCCACCAGAAATTGAACGGTAGGCTCAACATTTACACACAGGCTTCCCTTAATTCACTGTAATGAGCGGGTTTGAGCGACAGCTTTAGAGCCACGGCCGCGCGAAACCATGTCATTTAAAGCTGCAGAGCTGTTGTGCGCGCTCGCTCGCTATTCTAGTTCACCCGTGTGCTGGTGACGGACAATTATCATGCCATGATTAGAGCCAGATCCTGGGTTTTTTTCTTCTCTCCTCTCGCTAAAATGGAAACACATGAATGCAAAACATTTTTCTGGTTTTGTGAAAACACTCATCACATATAGGCCGTGTTTCTCGGTCGTCTCCAAACACGATGTCCATTAAGTCGTCGTGTCAATTTACGAGAGGAACGAAAAAACACAAATATCAATAAATATATTAGCGATGTGGATGTTTGCCACGCGGGGGGAAATCCACTTATTTGCTCATTTGCCAAGAGTTTAATGAGAAAATCAACACCACCGTCTCACAAGAGGGAAATTGATCGCCGTCGCTCATATTTATCGCCTATTTTCCTGTAAATGTGAACATGATTTAGAAAAACAGAACTGAATCTAGTGATTGAAATTAGGGGTGCACAATATTTAGAGCTGAAACAATCGATTACTAAATGAATCGTCAACTATTTTGACAATCGATGAATCGGTTTGAAGCTTTTTTCATGATTAAAACAAGATTTCTGATTGTTTTAGCTTCTTAAATGTGAATATTTTCTTGGTTTCTTTGCTCCACATAAGCAAAGAAATCACTAAAACTGAATCATTTTGGTTTGTGGACAAAAACAAGACGTTCGAGAACATCGTCATTTCCAGGTTTGACAAACACCGATCGACGTTTTTTAACATTTTATAACATTTTATGAACCAAACGATGAATCTAGAAAATAATCGTTAGTTGCAGCTCTAACAATATTGGACTTTTGGGAGTGATTCCTTTACCACGTGCATCAGGGGAACTGCTAGCAAAAACACTTAAAGGTCTCGGGTCTTGCGAGAAACGCGAATTGCTTCACGAACAACTTAGCTAGCAGTGGCGGTTTCTGGTCGTTGAAGCAGGGGAAGCTCATTTCAGGTGCAAATTCTTCATAAATTCAACCAGAACGAGAAGACGTAATCACAGAATCCACACAGGACTGAGGCAATCAAAGAAGAGAAGCCGAGCTTCTGTGGAAGCGACGCATTTGTCTCATACGAAAAATCACGTAAGACGATCCGTCGTCCGCGATAAAAGAGTCGTTTTTGAACGAACTAGTGTCGCGTTCTTATCAAGTTTAGTTTTGAAATGTCAATACGACACAGAAAAAGCTGAGCTTCACTCACTGCTAATAGCTAACAGCTAACGGCTAACCAGGTCCAGGTGTCTGGAGGCTGTGGTGCTGCGCGTCCACAGCTCAGGGTTCTTGGTCGTCGTTCTTCACATTCTCCTTCTCGTCCTTTCGTCGGTCCTCCTCAACCTCGTTAGCTTTAGACGTTCATCGGAAAAAAGAAGAAGAGAAAACTGTCGACGGAGGAAGAGACGAAGAGGAAACAAACACAAACACGAGTAAACAATGAAAAACAGATGTTAAAGGATAAAGGAGGTCGACGATGGATGGATGTTCACGGTGGTGTCGTAAAAAATATGTACCTCCCAAACTGTAGGGGGAGCTATTTAGAGAAAAAGGTGAAAAAGCGACCAGGTTTATGGGTTAGTGATCAGGTTTTTGCTTTGTTTGTCCAAAAAAATGGACGTCAATCAAAGAAGAGAAGCCAAGCTTCTGTGGAAGTGACGCATTTGTCCCATAGGAAAAATCACGTAAGACGATCCGTCGTCCGCGATAAAACAGTCGATTTTGAACGAATTATTGACGCATTCGAATCACGTTTGGTTATGAAATGAGTAAATATGACACAGAACATTGTTGACGTTTTAGAAGATGAGCTTCACTTACTGCTAACGGCTAACAGCTAACAGGTTTACGGGTTAGTGATCAGGTTTTTGCTTTGTTTTCCAAAAAAATGGACGTCAATCAAAGTCCTTAAAAGGATAGTGTGTGTTTGTTTGTGTGTACACAGCAGTCCAGTGTGTTTGTGTGCTTGTACTTGTGGCATACTGAGGACCAGTGAGGGGTTTTTAACCAACAAAGTGAGGTCATTTTTACAAAGTGAGGACATTTTGGCCGGTCCTCACTTTGTTTTCATTGAAGTCACTTTTTTAGGTTGTAAACATGCTATATGCTATGCTATGCTGTACAAAAACCGTTTTTACCGCCCTGGTTTCACACACTTTTTGCTCTGGGGCTCCACCTGCAGATATGTTATGGTACTGCACCCAGTAGTTCTATATAGATGTCATGTCATTCATGAAGTGGATATTTGTGATTGTGTTGATTTATGAAGTGGAAATACCGGTCCTCAGTATGCAGCAAGTACAAGAATGTGTGTGTGTGTGTGTGTGTGTGTGTGTGTGTGTGTGTGTGTGTGTGTGTGTGTGTGTGTCTGTGCAGCACATGTCTGTCCGATGCTTGCTCTCTGCTCATTAGCCTCACACAGCGTTCTTCACCTCCTCTTTACAAACCTTTTGTTTTCTGTGTCCGACCTCCTCCTCCTCCTCCTCCTCCTCCTCCTCCTCCTCCTCCTCCTCCTCCTCCTCCTCCTCCTCCTCCTCCTCTCTTTCTCCAAATCTCTTTTCCGGCTTATAGATGCTGCTGAAAACCATATGGTGAGTGACATCATCGGGGCAGGAAGCAGAGGAGAAGGGGAACGGTGGAGCGATGGGAGCGCTGCCGCTCGTTGCCAGGTCTCAGTGCAGTTATGTCAGCAGAAAAGCACTCTGGGAGGCCGCGGCAGGGCTGAGCGTCGAGCAGCCAGGAAACTTCATCCCTCTTCTCCTCGTCAGGTTTCACTCCCACCTGGATAATCAGGGAAATGGAGAGCGAGAGAGTGAGAGAGAGAGTGAGAGAGTGAGTGCACACCTGGAAGGAAACAGGTCAGGTTCTGGACTCGTGTTTTCTGCGGCGGTTGTGTTTCGAGCGCAGGTGTCGATGCGGCAAATCAAAGATCCGAACAAAACGTCTCCGGTTTGGATCTGAACCCTCGTGGAGACTGAGCTCGGGAGGGTTGCCAATTTGAGGTTAAGGGCTGGGGTAGCGCTGAGCAAGGCACCCCCCACTGCTCTCCGTTGATTGGGCTAAGTGGAAACTCTAAATTGAGGCCAGATTTTGTGCAGTCGCAAAATCTGGAATATGTGGATCAGTGAAAAAGCAGGTGGTGATCCCTGCAGAGGCAGAACTTCCCGTTTTTGAAGCCTCGATATTCGCAATTTGCATCTCACAGATGTCGCCAATGTAGCAATCAGGCTCCTCCTCCTCCACGTTCTTTTTCTTCCAATAGGAACGCCGTACACATTTCCTCTTAGTGGTTCCTCAGACGTTTAAAGCCTCTCATCGCAGATCAAAGATCACGTTGCTTTTACACTCCTGCACATAGTTTCATGAAGAACCACCAAAACTGACCCCAAGGAAAAACATCCTCAATCCTCAGTGCAGTAGAAACGTTCCTCGAAAGTTCTCCATCACAGGAACAAGGACACCCAAGGAAAACCTGAGCTGTGGAGGGCAGAAACCATCAGAAGAAGAAGAAGACTGTATATGTAAATAGAGGTAGTCTTCAGGTTGTAAAACAACCTCCTTCTTCTTCTTCTTCTTGCATTAGGAAAGCTGTCCACCAAGATAAGCAATGGCGACGACTCTTCTCAACACCAAAAAAAACAATCCTCAAACCAAGAAGAAGTTTCTGAAGTTAGTAAAAAGCTTTGAGAGACAGGGGAAGAACTCAGAAGAACCAGGATTGAGGAGATGAGAAGAACCGCAACAAAGAACCACAAACAAGTTCCTGTTTTATTCACCTGCAACCATACTCCTTCTTCTTCTCCTTCCAATAAGAAAGCTGTACACCAAGATGTGCACTGCAGAGTTGGTAACCACATTTTCTCTTGGTGGTTCCTCAAAGTTCTTCTTCCTCCAAGAAAGTTTCAGATGTTTTCCACTCCTGAGGAAAGCCCCAAACCCCAAAGGAAGAACCTCAAGGCAGTAAAAAGTTCTTGCAAAGTTCTTCATCACAGCCGTTAGAGAGAGATGGAGGACCTAGAAGGACCAAGGACGAGGAGAGAAGAAAGGACGAGATTGAGGAGATGAGAGGACGAGAAGAATCGCAACCAAGAAGTTTCGGAAACCAGAAGTTCACAGACGTCAGCTGCAACCAGGCTCCTCCTCTTTTTATTCTTCTTCTTCCACTAAATCCCAGAAGGTTGTACACTAAGATGTCCAAAGCTGACCTCCACAGTTCAAAGTTCAAAGTTCATGATCACATTTGCTCTTGGTGGTTCCTCCAGGTCAAGTCTTTCTCCGAGAACGTTTCAGATGTTTTCCACTCCTGAAGAAACACCCAAACCCCGAGGAAGAACCTCAACGCAGTAAAAAAGTTCCTGCAAAGTTCTTAATCACAGTCATGAGAGAAGAAGAAGAAGATTGAGGAGATGAGAGGATGAGAAGAATTGAAACCAAGAAGTTTCCCACACTAGAAGTTCACAGATGTCACTCGCAACCAGGCTCCTCCTCTTCTTCTTCTTCTTCTCCTTCCAATAAGAAAGCTGTTCACCAAGATGTGCAACGCTGCCCTCCACAGTTCAGAGTTGGTAACCACATTCTCTCTTGGTGGTTCCTCAAAGTCAGTTCTTCCTCCAAGAAAGTTTCAGATGTTTTCCGCTCCTGGAGAAACCCCCAAACCCCGAGGAAGAACATGAAATCCTCAACTAAGTAAAAGGTTCCTGCAAAGTTCTTCATCACAGCCGTGAGACAAGAAGAAGAAGAACCTAGAAGAACCAAGGACAAGGACAGAAGAAAGGACGAGATTGAGGAGATGACGAGAAGAATCGCAACCAAGAAGTTTCACAGATGTCACCTTCAACCAAGCTCCTCCTCCTGTTCTTCTTCTTCTTCCACTAAATCCCAGAAGGTTGTACACTGAGATGTCCAATGCTGACCTCCACAGTTCAAAGTTCAAAGTTCATGATCACATTTGCTCTCGGTGGTTCCTCAGAAGTTTGTTGTTGATGTTCTCGGTGGACGAAGCCAAACTCTTGACAAAGAAAAACCCGTCTCTCTGGATTATTGAGTCATTGTGGAACGAGCAGATTTAAGGGATTATGGGTCATTTATTGTACGTGTTATTGATCGTGAACGATCAAAATTAATCCAGGTCTGCGCACACACACACACACACACACACACACACACACACACACACACAGTGCAGATCATGTGTTTCATTGGCAGCTTCAATCTGCTCACCAGGCTCTGAGTCTGTCAACCTTCTCCAGCTTTTGTTCTCTGGGTGAACTCTCCTGCTTTGTTGTGCGATACCACACACACACACACACGCACACACACACACACACACACACACACACCACACACACACACACACACTCTGATTAACGGCAGAGCTGGGGAGTGTGCCAGGCAAGGGGAGAGGAGACGGGGAAGGAGAGGAGGAGGTGCTGCTGCAGCTGTGGTTTTAGAGTCGTCCTCCTCCACCTCCTCCTCCACCTCCTCCTCCACCTCCTCCTCCAGCTCCTCCTGGGACGCTGGTGTTGGCCGAGAACCAGGAGTCAGGAGGAGGCTAAAAGGGGGAGAAACAAGGAAAAGGAAAAGGAGGAGATGACAAAAGGAGAGAGAGGAGGAAAAACATGGCTGAGCTCAGTGAGGAGGAAACATCTACATCTGCAGAGAGAAAAAGAAGATGTTCCTCAAAACCATTCGTTAAAATAATGTCATATAGTTTCAGAACATATACTTTCTATAAGTCAAATGTGTGAGGATGAGTGACCTCTAGTGGTGAGACTGAGACACTTTCCTTCACTCCCTCCTTTCTTCTTCCCTCCTTCCTTCCTTCACTCCTTCCTCTAGTCTTCCTTCCTTCCCCCCTCCCTCCCTCTTGTTTCGTCTTCCTTTCTTCCTTCCTTCTTTCCTTCCTTCCTCCCTCTTGTCTTTCTTCCTTTGTCCGATCTTTCCTTCCACTCGTCTTCCTTTCTTCCTCTTGCCTGCCTTCTTCCTTCCTTCCGTCCTTCCATCTTTCCTTCCTCTTGTCTTACTTCCTTCCCTTCTCCCTTCCTTCCTCTTGCCTAGGAAGGATCCTTCCCTCCTTCCTCTCGTCTTCCTTCCTTCCTTCGTCCCGTCTTTCCTTCCACTTGTCTTCCTTTCTTCCTTCCTCTCGCCTGCCTGCCTTCCTCCCTTCTTCCTTCCTTCCTTCCTTCCTCCCTCAAGTCTTTCTCCCTTTCTTCCTTCCTCTTTTCTTCCTTGTTTCCTCTTGCCTTCCTTCCCTCATTCCTCTCGTCTTTATCCCTCCCTCCCTCCCTCTTGTTTTGTCTTCCTTTCCTTCCTCTTGTCTTTCTTCCTTCGTCCCATCTTTCCTTCCATCCTTCCCTCCCTCCCTCCCTCTCGCTTGCTTGCGCCTTGCTTTCTTCCTTCCTTCCTATTACCTTCCTTCCTTCGTCCCGTCATTCTTTCCACTTGTCTTCCTTCCTCTTGCCTTCCTTCCTTCCTTCCCTCCTTCCACTTTCCTTCCTTCCTTCTCTCCCTCCCTCATCTTTCCCACAGATCAAACAGTCGTCATGACGACACATGTTCACTAAACACACGTTTGTCACAGGTTCACAGGTTCAATAATGTCGTCGTCGTTTGATGAGATTTAAAACAAGTGCATCACCTTTTTACACTGTGAGCTGTTTTATACATTAGACTCTGTGTGTGTGTGTGTGTGTGTGTGTGTGTGTGTGTGTGTGTGTGTGTGTGTGTGAACCTGATAGTGTGATCTGCTCACACTCATGGTTACTTTGTATCCGAGACCTTTTCTGTGTGTGTGTGTGTGTGTGTGTGTGTGTGTGTGTGTGTGTGTGTTTTATTGGCTGTGTGCTGTGGTGCACTGACCTCCCTCTCACCCTGGTGCCACCCAGCCGGTGCACACACACACATGCACACCCACATGAGCGCACACACACACACACACATGCACACCCACATGCGCACACACACACATGCAGATACACACACACACACACACACACACACACACCCTGCCAAAACCCCACAGCGCCACATCTGCAATCCATAAACGCCAGCCTCTCTCTCTCTCTCTCTCCTCCTCCCTCGCCCACATCGACTCTCACACTCCTTCATTTTCACTCTCTCTCTTTTTTTTCTCTTCCACTAACTTTTATTTTAATTTCTAAAATTCTGTGAATCCCCACATTTACATTCCTTTGACTTCTGCTTTTATTCATGCTGATCGTCCACTGGCTCTTCCCTTATCTCTCACTCCTTCACCTCCTCCTCTTCCTCTCTATCATTTTTTTTTTAATCCACATCCAACGGAAAACTCTCTCACCATCATATCTTTATATCATTATATCATTATAATATATCTTTATATCATTATATATCTTTATCTTTATCTCTTCAGTGGGAGTCAGAGCAGAGTGTGGTGGCAGTCGACTGAACCACAGAACATTCCTGATGCTCACACAGTCACCAGTGTTGTCTATGTAGTCGTACACTCGTGACAAACACACACACACACACACACACACACACACACACACACACACACACACACACACACACACACACACACACACACACACACACACACACACACACACACACACACACACACACACACACACACACACACACACACACACAGGAAAGAAAAATGTCATGTTTGAACGCTTTAAAACGTGAAGCGAGGCGTAAACAAACGTCTGCGACAGTTAAACCTCTCACTGTGTTTATATTATGTTTGGAAAAAAAAGTTACGAATTAATGTGTCGATCTGACGAGAACCACGCTTTTAAAATACGCGCGTGCATGAACGTACAGTACGTCAGTTCTGCCACTAGGTGTCTTTCAAACAAAACAATTCCACTTCCTTTTGTTTTGCGGCAGCAAACAGTGATGAATATCGCACACTAAATATAAACGTAAATACACTAAAAGTAAACATAAATATTATATTCACATTAAACGTAAACAAACGTCTGTGACAGTTAAACTATGACCATGAACGTACAGTACGTCAGTTCGGCCACTAGGTGTCTCTCAAACAAAACACTTCCACTTCCTTTAGTTTTGCGGCAGCAAACAGTGATGAATATCGCATGTGTTACTTTAAAGCGAGGAATACGTTAATACAACACATAGGCGTACATAATACACTTAAAGTAAACGTAAATATTATATTTACATTAAATGTAAACAAACGTCTGAGACAGTTAAACTAACACCATGAACGTACAGTACGTCAGTTCTGCCACTAGGTGTCTCTCAAACAAAACAATTCCACTTCCTTTAGTTTTGCGGCAGCAAACAGTGATGAATATCGCATGTGTTACTTTAAAGCGTGAGACGAGGCATACGTTAATACAATACATAGGCGTACATAATACACTAAAAGTAAACGTAAATATTATATTCACATTAAACGTAAACAGACGTCTGTGACAGTTAAACTATGACCATGAACGTACAGTACATCAGTTCTGCCACTAGGTGTCTCTCAAACAATTCCACTTCCTTTAGTTTTGCGGCAGCAAACAGTGATGAATATCGCACACTTTTAAGCGTGAAGCGAGGAATACTTTAATACAATACATAGGCGTACATAATACACTAAAAGTAAACGTAAATATTAGATTTACATTAAACGTAAACAAACGTCTGAGACAGTTAAACTATGACCATGAACGTACAGTACGTCAATGTCAGGGGGGGAAACGGTATCTCGGGTTAGCTATTGTTAGCAATACCAGATCCTAGCCTTTGTAGCGCTGACCCTGCTCCTGCGTTCCATTTATATCGGAACCTGGAAGTCGGAACTGGAGGAAAACGGTATCAAAGGTTAGCTATTGTTAGCAATACCAGATCTCCGCCTTTTTTGGTGCACTCAAACAGCGTCCCAACATGTTTACGATTAAAAATGAATCGATAGCACGTGTTTACGAATGATTTAACGGTGAACGTAGCCATGTTTGTACGATGACAGTGAGTTTCCTTCATTAGGAATTCAGTAAATATATAAAATAAGTAAAATTACCTTTAAAAAAAAAACCTTTAATTTCTGCTTAATTCTACACTCTGGACTTTTTAAAACGCAAAAATAAATGTTGTATTTCCTGCTATTTGTCCCCATGTGGAGACTGAGCTGAAACAGCAGAAACGACCTGGGAGTTCCTGCTTCTTTTTCTCTTATTTTCTCTCCATGATTAAAGTGGTTTCATTATCGCAAACTTTATCGAATGATTTGCTCCAGATTTGTTTTAAAGTCATTCCGGGCTGAAGCGACGCAGAACCGCTTCAAACGGACTCCACATACGACTGATGTCAAGAGTGTGATTGACCCGAGCGTCGCCGTGGTTACAGCCGTCCATATCTGGTCAATCACACACACACACACACACACATTCTTGTACTTGCTGCACTCTGAGGACCAGCATTTCCACCTTATAACTCAACACAATTACAAATATCTATATCATGAATGACATCGACAAAGAACAACTGGTTGCAGTACCATAAAATGTCTGCAGGTGGATTCCCAGAGCAAAAAGGGCTGGAAAACTTTTTTTTTTTAATTATTATTTTAGGTCCAAAATTTGACAAAAAACTATACTGTCGTCCAAAATGTGGAAAAACAATTCGACCCAAAATTTTTGGTCCAAAATTTGACAAAAACGTCAAAAATTTTGGACTATGTTGTCCAAAATTAGAATTTATTTTTTTTTACAAATTGAGTATAGCATGTTACAGCAACGTAAGGAAGTGATTTCAATGAAAACAAAGTGAGGACCGGCCAAAATGTCCTCACTACGTAAAAATGACCTCACTTTGTTGGTTAAAAACCCCTCACTGGTCCTCAGTATGCCACAACTACAAGAACACACACACACACACAGATTCTGGAAGCTTTTACCCTTAAATATAACCCTGATCACAACCCTTATCTTACCTAACTCAACCCTTAACTGAAGCTTAAACACTTAACAAACTAGCGCCTGATTCCGTGCTACGTAAATAGCTAATTTCAGTGAAATCTCACGGGTTTTGACAGATTTGTTGTTATTTTACAATTTTGTCCATTATTTGACATAAATGTGACATCATCATCATCGAAGAGGAACACGGAAAAGAACAAAGTTACGCTGATGATAACAGAACCTCAGTGGTTATTTAGGTAATTACAGTTTCCTGAGCTCATTTTTCTCCGTTTTGAATTACTCAGGAATGCTGAGTCAGCGTTTTCCTGTTTTTTCTTTACTATAAAAATCATGATCATATTATTATTATTTCTACTTTTTCTTTCAAAGTTTCACAGATAACATCGTGAGTAAATACGAAGAAAAAAAAAGGCGTTTGACCTCCTGTGGAGGGAGAAAAATAAATAAATAAAGAAACAGAAACTCTGGTATAAGACAATAATAAACTAGTTTGTAAGTAAATAAAAACTATACAACCACTAAAACCAGGTTTGTTTTCTCAGAAAATTCAGTTCTGTGCTGGAAAAGTTGCAGAAAATGTTAAATATTCCAAAAAGAACTGCAACTAAAACCATTTTAGTGTTACTTAAATAATACAATATTTAAATTTTCACTATCTGGTCCTGATTGAAGGGTTAATTTCATTAAAATGTCATTAAAATATCATAATTTCAGACCTTTAGGGTCAGTGTTTCTGTCTCTTCCGTCTTCATCTGCACAAATTCAACATAGAAATAAAGTTTAACTTGATTTAAACTCTTAAATAAAACCCTTTATGAACCAAAACCTGTACAAACACAAACATTACATGGACTTACATTCATCTCCTGGAGACTCAGTGGAACATGTGACCTCATCCTCACGATGTTCTGCCTCATTAGGACCAGGTTTTGGTCTCCATGAGGACTCTACTGGTCCTGTTCATGATGACAGGAAAAAAGAGGAAACAAATACAAGAACACACACACACACACACACTGATCCAAACAGCTGAGCGGAGGAAACGCTTCATTCTTAATAAATGCTGCCCTCTAGTGGTCACATCAGGCTCAGCAGCTACATCGTCCTCTCATTTACAGTAAACTCTAAATTTAAAAACAAAGCTTCCTTCTTTACAACGTAGATAAAACATGATGTTTTATTATTAGTGTTTTTCCAGTGCAGACGTCGATGTTTTTGTTTATTTCCAAACTATTTAGAATCGGTCAAATGTCAGGTTTACTTCCGAATACGTCCATCAGTACTCGTAGTAGTATTTACAAAGTAATAGTACAGAGTTTGTGATTGTGAGTTTTTAACAAATAAACCAAAAATAGGTTTCTAAGAATGTATATAAAAAAAAAAAAAATTCTTGGAAATTTTTCGTATTTTTTGGGCCAAAAAAGAAAAAAAAATGCAAATATCCACCTTTGTTTTAATAAAACATTAAAGCTTAATTTAACATTTTACGACCAGCTAACGAGCTAAAAACGTCTTGAAAGTGTGGTAGAAGTAGGTATTTTGTAATTCTGTGTTTGAATGCAACTCTAGTTTGTATAGAACTTACATTTGAGTCAGTTTTATTCTACTTTTACAGTCTGAAAGTGACAGAATATATCATTTAGCAAATTTTGTTGACCCGAGCTGCAGAGTTCTTCCCTTTCAACAAGAAAAGTTTCATAAATTAGAGTTGAATGTCTTTGTTTCATTGTTTTACATTTTACTAAATTTGATGGTGTATTACGAAGTCAAATTTGCTGAACATCGAGAGCTGCTTTTATCAACGTTAGGGGGCGATATTGAGCTCTTCAAGTCAATAACCCGTGAAATATGTGAATTGTGTGAAGTTGAGTTATTTCGCTCAATACTAATGAATAAAAATCCAATCAACCATGATTACTGCAAAAAGATAATTGTAGAAAACATACGATCAAAAAGAAAAACTAATACAATTCAGTATAATAACAATAAATATGTGAAGAAGAGGATATTTTGGATGACAATGATAGATTTATTTGCATAAAGCTGATGTGTAACTAGTCCATGTCCAGGTCGTCCATGTCCACAGCAGCGTCCTCTCTCTTCTCCCAGGGAGAGGACGAGGACACGTAAGGGTCGTACGTCCAGCGAGGAAACACTCGCTTGTACAGATTCATCATGATTGTGTCCTGAGAACGAAGCTGGTTATCAAACACACACTTCATGTGACCGTGAGTTCCTGAGGGAGAGAAATATAAATAAATGAGTTAGACAGAGGGGAAAAACAAGAATTACAACACATTTAATCTGGTTTTTCAGCTTTTAAAACGTGAAAACTTCCTGGTTTCTTCATCATTTCCAACATTTTTCTACATTTTATGAACCAAACAACTCAATTGATTCATTTAAATTGAAAGAAAAAAGTCGACAGTAACTTATCAAGACAAATAATGAAGAAATTTAGAGAATTTTAGATATTTTTAAGTTTTATCAAAGAAATAAACATGTTATTGATCATTTTCTGATCAGTGAACTTCAGTTTTCTCTAAATTCTATCACTCATAAATCAATTACTACATTTTTTTCAGCTATAATGAGAACTTTAACTTTTTGGATTGTTAGACATTTGAGAATATAATTTTCAGGTTCGATCAACATTTTTCAACATTTCCGGACATTTTATGAACCAAATAACTCAATTGATTCATGAAGAAGTAACTAAAGAAGTCACTGATAAAGACAAAAAACAATGAGGAGAGTTTTTAGGTGGAAAATAAAGTTTCTAAAATAAATTTGTGATATTTTTAAGCTTCGAAAACAGTTTTATCAAAGAAAATCAACATGTTATTGATCATTTTCTGATCAGTGAACTTCAGTTTTTCTCTAAATTCTATCACTCATAAATCAATTACTCAATTTTTTTCAGCTATAATGAGAATTTTAACTTTAATTGTGGATGGTTAGATATTTGAGAATATAATTTTCAGGTTCGATCAACATTTTTCAACATTTCCTGACATTTTATGAACCAAATAACTCAATTGATTCATGAAGAAGTAACTAATGAAGTCACTGATAAAGAAATATAACAATGAGGAGAGTTTTTAGGTGGAAAATAAAGTTTCTAAGACAATTTGTGATATTTTTAAGCTTCGAAAACAGTTTTATCAAAGAAAATCAACATTTTATTGATCATTTTCTGATCAGTGAACTTCAGTTTTATGTCTCTACTCTAAATTCTATTACTTATAAATCAATTACTACATTTTTTTTTATAAAGTTCTCAGCTCTGTCAGCTTCTTATATGTGAATATTTTTCTGGTTTCTTTGCTCCATAAACAATAAATCATTCAAACTTGACCATCAGAGAACCCCATTTCCAGGTTTGTTCAACATTTTATGAACCAAAAGATTAAATAATAAAGATTGTGTTTAATCTAATTGGCTTTTTATCAACATTTTGGTAGCACAAGAAACTCCATATTTGGAAAAACAGAGTTCCTGAGTGTGAAAATCTCTCTGGGGCAGTGTTACATCGCCACCTACAGGCCTGGCATATGTACTACAGTGGCTAGAATGGTTCTGATGAAAACCACACACTCCTCCACTGTTTCCACCATTCCAACTATTTTTACTTCAGGTGTTTTTATGTGATAATTCAGATTAGTTTAGAGTTTTCTCACCTAGAGCCTCTTTGATGTGACCTCTACGACCCCACTTTGTCCTCAGCTCCACGGGTTTGAACCACATGATGTCGTCTGTCACAGAGACGGGAAAAACGCACAAAAACAGTCAAACATTTCAGAACAATGATGAAAATGTTTTATATACAATTGCATGCTGTTGCTAAGTATATCTGTTTTTTTGTGATACTTTAAAATGTAAAACTTGTGTCAATACAACATGTATAAAAAAATGAAACATTAAAAAACTAATTTTTCACCCCATCATTAAATATAAATCATGCATTCCATGTTATTGTGCGTTCACTTTCAGGTCCTGCTCTCAAATGTATACATTATTTTACAATTCAACATCATTTTGACCCAATTTAATCAGTTTGGCATTGATGTCATTTCCCTGGTAATCCATCAAACCCAATATAAATATATTAATCCATTATAAATTGATTAATTAGTTTAGTTTTCATAACGTTGGTTAAAAATAACTGGCCTTAAGATGTTGAAAGTGGAGTTCTTTTTTAAAAGTGATGCAACAAACAAAAACGTTAATGTTTTGGGTTAAAGAAAAAGGGTTTTTGTGCGTCAACACTTCAAAGAAAATATTATTAACACAGTTTATAGAAAATAATGCATATGGCACCGATGTGTTATAAATGTATGAATTCATTTAGTTTTCATGAGGTTGGTTAAAAAAATGTATTAATTAAAAGTGAAAAATAACTTCTTTTTTTTAGTTTAATAGCAGTTTATACAGATTGGACATTTTTGGACTTTAGGTGCTGAGTTATTTTTCAAAATTGAAACTACACATAAAGAAAAATATTCATGATGTTGCCAGTTATTGGTGACATGTTAAAGTCTGTATTACTTGTATAGAAAATACTGCACTTTTTGTGTTTTTTTAATCATAAAAAACGTGTGTTATAGTGTTTGAAAAAATGCTATTTAAAGATTAAAAATTACTTCATAATGACTAGATAGAAAGAAACAACAATGCATTGAAAGTTGAATAATGTGAAGTAGTTCAGAGCAGATTTAGGACTAAAATGTGGCAGTGATGTGTTATAAATGGATGAATATATTTAGTTTTCATAATCATGGATGATGTTGTTTAAAATTATTTTATTAATTAAAAGTGAAAAATAGCACTTTTGGCCTTGAGGTGCCGAGTGTATATTTCTTTTTTAGACAAAATTAAAAAAAAAAAATTTGTTTTCCCTCCAAAGGACATTTTATGAACACATCGTATATGGAAAATATTGCATATTTCGTGTTATTATGTTTGGAAAATCTGTTAAAGGGTTTAAAATGATCATAAAGGAAGTCGTTCAGAGCAGTTTTAAGGAGGAAAAAAAAAAAACTCACCCCTGTTAAAGAACATGTAACGAACAACAGCAGAGCGTCGGTTGATCTTGAACGGGTGTCCGCTCAGGACGATCCTCTTCAGGACGACGCGCTGAGGGTCACAGCTGAGCAGACTTCCTGTGGCCACCAGGTCCTGGATGTCTCCTGGAGACACAAGGACAACAAGGACAACAAACCAGGAGCACGATTACATGAAGTGGAGAATATTTGAATACGTAAATGAGAAAGTTAATCGCTGATGACCTCACCGTCAGCTCTTTGTTTGAAGAGCAGGACGCCTGCAGGACAGAATGTGATAGGAGCGTAAATGGACACCACGGCGGGAGCGTCTGCTCGGAGGAAACGCTCCATCTTATGTTTGTCAGCTGAAGAAGAAGAAGAGAACACAACAGGTTGATCACTTATCTGTTTACATACAATTTTAATATATCAGGAAAATATCGGAATGACTTGAAATTTACCATCATAATAGTCGGCATCGCCCTGAACAAGGATGCGTTGAAAATATTTGCAAACATCTTAAGGAATAATTTAAATAATTTGTTGAAATCCAGGAAATGAGCCATTTGCCTTGATGATATTTTCAACGGATCCTCGTTCAGGGCGATGACGACTGTTACTGTGTAAAATTTAAGTCATTCCGAGATACTTTTTGTTTTCGAGAAGAAAGTCAGCTCACTATCAAAGTGCATCAGGGCAAATGGATTATTTCCTGATTTTCAAAAATTCATTAAAATTATTCCTTAAGAGATTTGCAAATATTTCCAATGGATCATCGTTTAGGGCGATGGCGAATATTATGATGGTAAATTTCAAGTAATTCCGAGATACTTTTTGTTTTCCTGATTTTCAAAAATTCATTAAAATTATTCCTTAAAAGATTTGCAAATATTTTCAACGGATCCTCGTTCAGGGCGATGCCGACTGTTACTGTGTAAAATTTCAAGTCATTCCGAGATACTTTTTGTTTTCGAGAAGAAAGTCAGCTCACTGTCACAGTGCATCAGGGCAAATGGATCATTTCCTGATTTTCAAAAATTCATTAAAATTATTCCTTAAGAGATATACAAATATTTTCAATGGATCCTCGTTCAGGGCGACGCCGACTACTATTAATTTCTATATCTATAAAACAAGTTGTGTCTGTCGAGGTTCATATGTTGTACCTGACGTGTGCTGAGAGAAGATGGGCGAGGCTCTGAATCTCCGAAATCCACAGTGGAAAATGAGCTCCTCCTTGGATTTGATGGGCTCCGTGTTGCTGGGATGTCTCCTCACCAGGACGTGCATCACGGACATCTGTGAAGAAGCAATCATCAGCATAGATAAGAGAGGTTTTTAGTCACGATACGAGAAGAAGACCAGCAACGGTTCCTCCTCAGGGTGGCGGACAAATGGATTTGGACATTTAAGAACATCTAGAATATCGTCATTTCTGTGGGTCACACCTTCTGTTCGTGAGGCAGCAGCGACACCACCACCAGAGGTTTGCCCGACTCAACGCTGTCCATCACAGAGAGAGGAACGTCGGCGATGTGCAGCGTCACGTACCAGCCCACCTGAAACAAGATGACGATGATGATGAAGATACACGTTTGAAACCTCTTAAAGCTCCCATAGAGTGGTCCCATCGCACATATATGTGAGTTATGGACGTACACTTGCATACATTAACTTGTTTTTATGGTCAAAAACCTCCGATAGAAATCTCTCCTCACTGAAGCTCTCATCAGCCGCGCTGTTTCAGACTGAAATCTCACCCCGAGAAGACAGAACTGTGTTGTGATTGGCCAGCCAACTACAGCTTTCCCAACTGTCTTGTGATTGGCCAATACCTGGAAGTGACGTAATTAGCACGTCATCTCTCAGAAGCGCAGCTCCCCCCTCTGGAACGGTGGATGCACTGCTACTCATTATCAAAACATCGTTTAAACAATGTTTAAAAATGGCTTCGTCAGGACTCCGCGCCGCATTCCCTTTTACGATCTTTGACCCGGAATCGGACCCTGAAGACACTGTCGCTCGTGAAACACCTCGACAACGGACGTTCTTCTTCTGCGGTACAATGTACGCAACCCGATGTGCCCGGACTAGTGCCCGTACTAGTGCCCGTACTAGTGCCCGTACTAGTGCCCAGACTAGTGCCCAGACTAGTGCCCGGACCATGAGGATCCGCTGTTCACTAGACGGGATCCTTACGTCACGACTGTGAAACACCTCCACAATGGACGTTCTTCTTCTGCGGTACAATGTACGCAACCGGATGTGCCCGGACTAGTGCCCGGACTAGTGCCTGGACTAGTGCCCGGACTAGTGCCCGTACTAGTGCCCGTACTAGTGCCCGGACCAGGAGGATCCGCTGTTCACTAGACGAGATCCTTACGTCACGACTGTGAAACACCTCCACAACGGACGTTCTTCTTCTGCGGTACAATGTACGCAACCGGATGTGCCCGGACTAGTGCCTGGACTAGTGCCCGTACTAGTGCCTGTACTAGTGCCCGGACCAGGAGGATCCGCTGTTCACTAGACGAGATCCTTACGTCACGACTGTGAAACACCTCCACAACGGACGTTCTTCTTCTGCGGTACAATGTACGCAACCGGATGTGCCCGGACTAGTGCCCCGACTAGGAGAGAATACAATAAAACCCAGCGTTCTTCTCAGCAGTTTCCAAACTTTAGGGCTTCACAAACGAGGTAACGTCGCAGATACACACGGAAAAAAAAACAGCGTTAATTGGAACTTCCAGTTCTATGGGAGCTTTAAGACAAAGCGCAGTAAATACATGAAAACATTTGTTGTTTTAATACCATGGCTCCTTCCTCCTCTGCCGCCGTCTCGGCCAGGATGCGATGGCGAGTGCGTTCGTAGCTCTGAAACTGGAAGATGCGCGAGTAGTTCAGGGGCAAGTTCTCCATCGGGTCCCAGGGAGAGGAGCGGAAACTTTTAAGACCTCTGTAACGCTGGAACCTAGAGACACACCATGAATAAAACACGTTTAAAACACATTTTCTCAGGGCTGAACTAAACAGTATATATCAGGGGTTCTCGAAGTCTTGATACCTGAGGCCAATTTAGGAGCCCAACATTGGACTGAGGGCCGCCAAAGGACAAAAAAGACAAAAAAAACAGAAATAAATCCTATTTGTAATAATTTTAATGACCAGATTGCAGTTCTACAGTTTAGCGTTAAGTAATATAAGCATTAATATAATAACGCTTTATAATAACTGGGTAATTACCCAGTATATTGGCCATTGTTCTTACCTTCTAATTACAGGTTAATACCAAGTAACACATTTCTGTTACCATATATTTACTGGGTAAATAGCTAGTAATTGGGGGCTGTAGCTACCTGCTTATTACCAGCTTATAACACAATAATACACTAAAATGCACCATATAGAAACCAGGTAAATACCCAGTATTTGTGTTTACACTTATTGGTCTGTATCCAGTAACGTCCAATAAACATTTAACAAGCTTAGTAGCTCCTGGATTAAAACTATCAACTGAAATTCATTGCGGGGCCGCCAGAAATGTTTCTGCGGGCCGCACTTTGAGAACCAATGGTATATATATACACATTTTATTTGATTAAATGGTGAAATCATCAAGTATCTGTGATGAGGTTCCCTGGTTTTCACCCTGTAGTGTTCCTGCCATTCTGTTTCTTATTATTAAGCCATTTTAGCCGCGTCGAGCGAATAAAGCTCCAATTTGGCAGAGGATATGAATTTCGAGCACATTTTTTGCCCCGAGGAACAAATTAGTCAGTTTTTTTTTAAGGAACTCTTAAGAGTTAAATGCTGTATATATTTAGGTCTCCCAAAAACGGCAGATGCGTGTGATCGTGTGTGCGTCACAACTGACCTAGTTTTGGCGGTGGCGTCGAGGGGCGTGTCCACCTCGTCAGGGAACATCTCATTGGCTCGAGCCTCACGGTATCGCCTCAGACCTTCCTGCTCTGCGGCCTCGTCCATGTGCTCGTCGTAACGCTGGTCTGCTCCGACTCGCTCCGTGGAGCAAACCACCTCCTCCTCCTCCTCCTCCTCTTCATCATCATCTTCACCTTCTGATCCACAGGAACCAGGATCCTGAGCAGCAAGAAAACCAGTCAAGAAACGCCGCATATAAAACTGAGAATCCTTTATTTTGCATAAATTTAAATGTGTCCACACAGAACGACGCCCAGCGTCTCCAGACTCTTGGAATTAGGTCGGAGAAAAATAAAGTGTTTGTATCTGGAAATGAGTCACAAATTACACGGGGATCCAGACACAGGAGGGGAAATGGCTCAGCATGAGGCTGATACACAACCTTTACAACATTCCTGCTCCTGCTGCTGCTGCAATAATAATAATCAGAATAATCATTTGAAGCAAATGTTCCTCTATTGTTTCGTTCTCAGAAATACGCACTCCTGCGCGCTAACCTCCCCCGACATCAAACAAACACTGATCGTAATAAACCCTCAATGGATGACTCTCCACCACCACCCCCCCCCCACACACACACACACACACCCTCCTCCCTTTCGTCCAGACAGGAAGTTCTTTTCACAGGACAGGAAGTGGGGAGGCTTCTCTCTCCCGGGACTCTCGCAACACCAAACACTATTGTTGGCGCGAGCGGCCGAGCACTGCGGAGCAAACAAACAGCGAGGTGAACCCACCGCGGGTCACGTAGGTGTCCCGTCCAACACTGTTGCTACGGCAACGAGACGCAGCTAAATAAACAAAGACGAACTCAGTCATCTAAATACAGGGAATTTGATCTAATAAACTGATTTAGTTCATACATTTCAAGCATTTTCTTCCACAGAGAAGATAGATTTTGGGTTACATAATTAACTATGACTTTGTAAAAATTTTTGAAAGATTTTTTTTTGTCAAATTTTGGACAAAATTCTTTATTTTACTTTTTTGACAATTTTTGGACGACATACAAAAGTATGACTTTTTTGTCAAATTTTGGACAAATCTTTTTTTTGTCAAATTTTGGACAAATCTTTTTTTTGTCAAATTTTGGACAAATCTTTTTTTTGTCAAATTTTGGACAATATTCTTTATTTTTATTTTTTGACACATTTTTGACGACATACAAAAGTATGACTTTTTTGTCAAATTTTGGACAAATCTTTTTTTTTCTCAAATTTTTTCTTTTACTTTTTTTCTCAAATTTTGGATGACATACTATAGTATGACTTTTGTCAAATTCTGGACAAAATTCTTTATTTTACTTTTTTGACAAATTTTGGACGACATACAAAAGTATGACTTTTTTGTCAAATTTTGGACAAATCTTTTTTTGTCAAATTT
The DNA here is from genome assembly GCF_963457635.1 of Microchirus variegatus. Classification (NCBI taxonomy): domain Eukaryota; kingdom Metazoa; phylum Chordata; class Actinopteri; order Pleuronectiformes; family Soleidae; genus Microchirus; species Microchirus variegatus. The sequence goes on from NC_139804.1 coordinate 1,491,458, forward strand.
TGGACAATCTATATTTTTCGACACATTTTTGACGACATACAAAAGTATGACTTTTTTGTCAAATTTTGGACAAATCTTTTTTTTTCTCAATTTTTTTTTTTAACTTTTTTTCTCAAATTTTGGATGACATACTATAGTATGACTTTTGTCAAATTCTGGACAAAATTCTTTATTTTACTTTTTTGACAAATTTTGGACGACATACAAAAGTATGACTTTTTTGTCAAATTTTGGACAAATCTTTTTTTTGTCAAATTTTGGACAATCTTTATTTTTCGACACATTTTTGACGACATACAAAAGTATGACTTTTTTGTCAAATTTTGGACAAATCTTTTTTTTTCTAAAAAAATTTTTTTAACTTTTTTTCTCAAATTTTGGATGACATACTATAGTATGACTTTTGTCAAATTCTGGACAAAATTCTTTATTTTACTTTTTTGACAAATTTTGGACGACATACAAAAGTATGACTTTTTTGTCAAATTTTGGACAAAATTCTTTTTTTTACTTTTTGGACAACATACAAAAGTATGACTTTTTTGTAAAATATTGGACAAAATTCTTTATCTTACTTTTTTGTCTAATTTTGGACGACATACTAAAGTATGAGCTTTGATAGATAAATCAGTGAGTAAAACACTGGGTCGAGGACCTCAGGTGTATCATGCGTAACTTCCCACTTCCTGCTGTCTCCACCTTCTGTAACAAAGGCTAAAACTGACCCTAAAAAGTACTTAAACTTGTACCTGAGAGTGATTCTCCTCATCGTCCCCTTCCATTGCCTCGTCCATCATGTCGTCATCGTCGTCGTCGTCTTCGTCGCTGCTATCTTCATCGACCTGATCGTTCTCGTCGTCAACGATCCACGTGGCCTGGTAATCTGAGGTTCCTTTAGGAACCTTCATGACTCGTTTGGTCTTCCTCGCCTCTATAGGACACACAAGCAGCAGAGAGACATTTACACGACTGTCTTTATGTTCCAGGTTTGAGTGAATCACAGAGTCACAGCTGAGGGAGGAGGGAGAACTTTATAATCCAGCATACAGAAGAAGAAAAGAGTATAATGTGAGGTCACCTTCAGCCTCCAGCAGCTCTGATTCTGTGGGCCACGTCTGTTCTCCGTCCATGGGATCGACCTCAGCCTCAGCCCGAAGACTCTCTCTGCAGGAGGCATCTGCCGTCATCAACACTCGCACTGGAGCCTCGTCCTCACCTGAGTCCTGAGACGGAGATACACGACAGGGTAATCCAATTTATGTTTACCATAAAACAGATTAATGCCTTTTACAACAGGATTAATTTATGTTTACGATTAAACAGATTAATGCCTTTTACAACAGATTAATTTATGTTTACGAATAAATATATTAATGCTTTCACAATAGATTTATGTTTACGATAAAACAGATTAATGGCTTATACAACAGATTAATTTACGTTTACGATAAAACGGATTAATGCCTTTTACAACAGATTAATTTATGTTTACGATAAATCAGATTATTAGCTTTTACAACAGATTAATTTAGGTTTTACGATAAAACGGATTAATGCTTATTACAACAGATTAATTTACGGTTATGATAAAACAGATTATAAGCTTTTACAACAGATTATTTTAGGGTTACTATAAAACAGATGAATGCCTTTTACAACAGATTAAGTCACATTTACGATAAAACAGATTAATGGTTTTACAACAGGACTAATTGGCGTTTACGATAAAACGGATTAATGGCTTTTAGAAGAGGATTAATTTATATTTACAATAAAACAGATTAATTCATGTTTACAATAAAACAGATTAATGGCTTTTAGAAGAGGATTCATTTATATTTACAATAAAACAGATTAATTCATGTTTACAATAAAACGGATTAATGGCTTTTAGAAGAGGATTAATTTATATTTACAATAAAACAGATTAATTCATGTTTACAATAAAACAGATTAATGGCTTTTAGAAGAGGATTAATTTATATTTACAATAAAACAGCTTAATTATGTTTACAACAAAAACAGGATTAATTCATGTTTACAATAAAACAGATTAATGGCTTTTACAACAGGATTAATTTATGTTTTACGAGAAAAGAATATCTGGATTAGAGCCAATCAGAAACGATGACCCGCCCCCTTCTCTGTCTTTGATTGGTTTTGACCACGACATCATCCATGTTTGACTGCGAGTTCAGATAAATGTGGACAGAGAACTCAGGAGGTTGAAGATAAAAGCGTCTTGTATAGTCATTAAATAACGGATAGATTAAAATCCGTGTAATAAGAAAAAGACTCTCACCATCATGTCGGCCTCGCCTCCTCTTCCAGGTTTTCCTGCTCTGGACGTGGCGTTGACAGGAAGTGGATCTGACGGCGCGTCGATCTGACTGAGCTGAAAGTCTCCGTGTCCCGTGATGTGGACCAGTCTGTCCACCCGCAGGGGACGACCGCGGACGTAACCGGAGACGCGGAGCGTCCCCAAGCCGGTGTCTCCGCCTCCTCCCGCGCCCTCGGCGGCGCTGTTGGGCGCGAACGTGACGTGTTGACCGAGGAGGTGAGATCGCCTGGAGCGGAAGCCGAGTTTCCTCTGTCTCTGAGTGCTCAGGTGTCTCAGCAGCAGAGTGCCGTCCTGCTCCGAGTCCAGAGGGAAGAGGCGAGCGTCGGGGAAACGGATCTCCGTGATCTTCGCCAGCGCTCGCCTCGAGTCCACGCGCTTCTTCACGGGGAGATCGGACACGCCCTGACACACCAGCGCTACGAGGAAAAACAAAATAAAAACACAAAGGTTTGGACGAGCGAGTCTCATCACCGGGTTTGGCTCCCCAAAACAAATCTGCATCATCGTCCTGACTTTTCAGTTACAGTTCATGTATATTTACGCTTTTTTTAATCTTAAAACCCATTTTTACTCTTTGGCTTTCGACCCAGAATGAGATCTTTTTTAGAGTTTTATTGTATGACCTGTTTATTTGTGTTGTTTTTATATTTTCTACATTATTTTTTATTGTTTGTTCTTAGGTCTATTAGGTCACACGTTTGTATGTTTTATTCATTTTATTTATTTATCTGTGATGTACAGCACTTTGTTTCAGCTGTTTTTAAAGTTGGATTGGATATGTTTGTTAATATAAATGTAGCCATTTCAAAAGGACTTGGGTTAGTCCTTTTTTATGGTCTGAGAAAAATAAAGGAATCATCCTCAGGACGAGGAGACTGTAAATGCTTAAAGAGTCTCTAATGTTGTATTTCGTTCACCGCCAAAGTGAGGCAAATACAATTTGTTTTCAAAATCAATACTAATCATTTTGCGTAATCAAATCAAATAATACATAATGGAAATGACACAGCCTTGCCGGCAGTGTTAGCATTAGCAACTCGATGCCATCGGCTGAATCATTATGGACGTGTTGCTGTGTTACGACAGCTGTCGTTTGCAGTGGTTACACTGCACCTTGTTGACATCTTCTTTAAGTAAAAATTATGAGATAAAATGTCAAAATTATGAGATAAAAAGTCAAAATTATGAGATAAAAAGTCATAACTATGAGCTAAAAAGTCATAACTATGAGATAAAAAGTCATAACTATGAGATAAAGTCAAAATTATGAGATAAAAAAAGTCATTATAAAATAAAAAGTCATAATTATGAGATATAAAGTCAAAATTATGAGATAAAAAGTCAGAATTATAAGATAAACTGTCGAAATTATGAGATAAAAAGTCAAAATTATGAGATATAAAAGTTAAAATTATGAGTTTAAAAGTTTACAGTGGTTACATTGCACCGTGTTGGATTCTTGTTTAAGTAAAAATTATGAGATAAAATGTCGAAATTATGAGATGAAAAAAGTCATATTTATGAGATAAAAAAGTCATAATTATGAGCTAAAACGTCTAAATTATGAGATAAAGTCAAAATTATGAGATAAAAAGTCATAACTATAAGATAAAAAGTCATAACTATGAGATAAAAAGTCATAACTATGAGATAAGTCAAAATTATGAGATAAAAACAGTCATTATAAAATAAAAAGTCAAAATTGTGAGATATAAAGTCAAAATTATGAGATAAAAAGTCAGAATTATAAGATAAACAGTCAAAATTATGAGATAAAAGTCAAAATTATGAGTTTAAAAGTGTACAGTGGTTACATTGCACCTTGTTGGCTTCTTGTTTAAGCGTGAAATTGTCCCACCCTTTAGACATTCTCTGCCTTCTCTGCCCGTCATCGTGCCAGCTGAAAGCTGGGTGTGCGTCTGCTAAAACGGTCCGTGTGGAACAACGATCCCTGCGCTGAACAGGCCGCATAACACACAAGATCGGAATTAAAGAGTTACTTGAATTACTCGAGTAATCGTTGCAGCCCTAACATATTTTTTGGCTGTAATGGCATCATTAAGTCCTCAGTATCGGCGAGGACTCAAATTGAAGTAATCGTGCTTGTGCTTGTGCTGGTGGTGGCTGTGCATCGGTGTTTCCACTCACCGTAGCTGGGGAGGCCCTGAGCGAACAGACAGGACAGACAGTAGTCTCCGTAACTGTCCCAGCCTTCAGTGGAGTCCAACACGAACACCAGACTGTCTGCAATCTTTGCCACGTCCAGCAGGGCGTGCAGGTCAGCTGAGCAAACACACGTGAGAGGGAAATGTTTCACAGGGAGGAAAAACCAAGTAGCAACAGTAGAAATAACGGTTTTGAAATCAATCTTTACAAGCCAGAACAATATTTACTTTAATTACCGGACGCTATTTTTTTTTTCACACACTTTGAACCCTGCAGCCTATATAACGATGCGGCTAGTCTATACATTTTTACAGGCTAACGGCCTCCAGGGGGCGCTCTAGCAGGAAGCGCAAGAGCGAGACTGACCGGGTGGAAGAGATAATGCGCCGAAGAAGACGCTAGTTTGAGTGTGTTTTTGACTAGCCATTTATGCGCATCGTGCACACACCCTCATCGTGGAAAACACACGAAGAAATGCATATGATGCAGCTTGAAAAGGCGCCCTATGTAAAAATGTGGCCAAAAACAGTTACTACATTCAAATTCAAAATACCGAGGTCTTTCAGGGTTCGTTTTCTGACGTAACTGGCAACCCGTTGTTGCTCGGCAGCTGAGACTCTACTGACTGCAACGATTGGTAGACGGCGGTAGGTGGCGCCACATGACGCCAAAACATGATTTCAAAACATAAACGTGATTTGCAGTCTGCAAAATATTTTTTTTAATGCAAATATTTTGTCTGTACTGTTGTTGTTGGTGGTGAGTTCAGTTTGTTATAGGAACATTATTCCTGAGTCTCTGTGACATATTAGGATGATTTTATGGCCAGTTGATTTAGATTTATTACATAATGCACCTTTAAGTAATAAAAGCAATCGATCGGACTGTCGAAGAGGGAAATAGAGATGCTGCGCGTAAGCTTGGCCTCAATGAATCGATGGTGAGACGTTGGAGACGGCAGCGCGAAGAACTGAGGGAATGCAAAAAGACGACAAAAGCTTTCAGAGGTAATAAAAGCAGACGGTCCGAACAACGTGGACACCTGTGGCTTATAGGCAAGTGCAGCTTATACATGTACACATTCGTTTTGCGCGCAACAGTCTGGAAATGACGGTAAAAATCGCTCCGTTCTTACCAGTGCTTTGGCTCAAGAAGGTCAACCTCTGTTTGAATCGAGGCAGAATCAGGCCAAAGCTGTCGCTGACGCCCGTGACGCACTTCTCCTGGTGCACGACGCCTCCGGCTCCTTCGCCGCGCAGCAGCTTGGTCACGGCGGCGGCGTCGACCGCGGCGTGCAGCGACACCACGACGACCAGGTGAGGAGGACCGTCCCTGCTGCCTAAACGCCGCTTCTCTGCCAGGACCTGGACAAAAAACAACGCTGCGTTAACCAGACGCGAACCAGAGAACTGAGAAGTGATTATAAAGACGAAGAGAAATGTTACCATGTCTTTCTTGTTCCTGCGCAGCTGGCTGGCTTTGTGTCTTCTGTCCATTCTCCTCTGCTCTTTCCTCTGTTTTTTGGTGAGAGTCGTCACAGACACTCTCCCTGCGAGACATTTGTACATAGATTTACAATTAAAACTGCAATACAAATCAAATCAAAACATGTATATAGTAAGGCTCAGATTTTACGTAATTAGACAGAGAACGAGAAACAATTGGGTGAAACTGATATGTAGTCATTTAACAGAGCTTTTCCTTCAGCTCTGTTAAATGAGCTGAAGGAAAAGCTCTGTTTTCCTAAAGGAAAAAAAGAGAATAGGGATGTCACTTTTAAAACTGGAGTATATTCACATTTAAGAGGCTGAAAAATCACAGAGGTTGTCCTAATAATTAGAGTTGCAAATAACTAACTATAAATCTGTTCATTATATTCTCGATTAATTGATTTGAGCCATTTAGTCAGAAAACCTTAAAAAAAAGTTGATCGTGTTAGTCGAACCCCGAAAGGACGATGTTCTCAAAAGTCTTCTTTTTGTCCACAAACCAAAATAATTCAGTTTTAATAACGTCTTTGGTTTATGGAGCAAAGAAACCAGAATATATATATATATATAATATATATTATTTAAGATGTGAATATTTATATACACACACACACACATATATATATATACGTGTATATATATATATATATATATATATATATACGTATACGTGTCTATGTGTGTATATATATATATATGTATATATATATATATGTATATATATATATATACACACATATATATATATACACACATATACATATATGCATACATCTATATATATATACATACACACACACATGTATGTATATGTATACATTAGGTAAAGACGAAAACACCTATGTAAAAGGAGTAATAACAGCATTTATTTGAATTAATAGTATTTTAAAAGACGTATTATGACTAGTTTTGTTGTTGTTATTATTATATAATTATAATATATATTTTATAGTGTCAGTACAGTGCAATCCAACAGAGACACACGTGTTTGTAATAATTTTCCTAGATTAATAGACACTAAATGCGTCAAATGCTAATTACACAGTTTACTTTTTTGCGACAGCTTATGCTACTGTATTTGTCGCAGTCAAATTTCAACACGTGTGAGTGTGTGTGTGTGTGTGCAGAGCCACAAGCTATCGCCACAAGCTATCGCCACACAGCTAACGGGCTAACGCCGGCCATTACAGGCACTCGTACTTTTGTGATATAACGTGTCACGTGTCTTACCTTTGTTTTCTCTCTCAATCTCGCCTTTCGTCCGGTGCTTGCCATGTTTGTGTCCTTTATTCTTCTGTTTGTAAACGCCGGCTCTGTGGCCTTGTTGTTTTTCCTCGTTCGCCACCATTTTTAAAAACGTGGGTGACTCCGACACTTTACTTCCGGCTTCCGCCTTCCCCGGTGAGTAGATCCTTCAAAATAAAAGGTTGTACAACACGTTGTTGTGTGGGACATCTTTTTAATTTAATTTAATTTAATTTAATTTAATTTAATTTAATTTAATTTAATTTAATTTAATTTAATTTAATTTAATTTAATTTAATTTAATTTAATTTAATTTAATTTAATTTAATTTAATTTAATTTTGAATGAATTAATAAATAAATACAGAAGCCATTTATTCAGTAATGTATTAATTCAATCATTTATTTATGTATTTATTAAATTATTATAATTATATAAAATAAATTATATATAAAAATTTACAAAAAATTTAGTTTTTTAAACATTACGACAAAGCAGGTTTTAACTATTTATTCGTCACTCATGAGCATTTATTTTCAAACTTATTATAGATGTATGAACAAATCATTACAAATCAACATCGCGAGTTAATGTTTTCGTGTTTTCTGCTTTTGTGTTTGCGTTGTGAGTTAATGTTTTCGTGTTTTCTGCATTTCTGTTTGCGTTGTGAGTTAAAGGGACACTGCGTAATATTTATGGGTTTATATGACCCAAAATCCACAATTTTATACATATTATGTGCTCCTGCATTGTCTAGTCGCTGTATAATAGTTTTTGTTTCATTTTCGTAGTGTTTCAAAAAGTCATGTAAAATAACATGGTCGCGGGCCGCGGTTGCATAGCCACTGTTAGCAGAGAGACGCCATGTTTCTACCGGAGCCTGTAAGGACAAACGCGAGAAAACAAATCAAGCGTCTCTTTACTTGTAGCAGGAAGTCATCATCTGCTGACATGGAGAAAGACAACGAGGACGACATTTGACCAGCTGAGGATACCGTAGCGCTCAGGGAAGGGAGGGGGTGAGCAGAGGAGCGGTTCTTTGTTGTAAATTTCAGCCTCTCCTCTAGATGGCACTATAAACTACTTACTTCATCTTTAATGTTTTCGTGTTTTCTGCTTTTGTGTTTGCGTTGTGAGTTAATGTTTTTGTGTTTTCTGCTTTTGTCTTTGCGTTGTGTGATTTGTGTTTCCGTTTTGAGTTAATGTTTTTGTGTTTTGTGATTTGCGTTTGTGTTTTTTGATTTGTGTTGTATTTTGTGATATGCGTTTGTGTTTTGCACCTCAGGGCCACCGTAACATCAGGTCATTTCTTGCTGATTCATTTGTTTTACTCTGGAATGAAAAGTTACCACTCAGTTTCAGGCTCTTCTGCTTTTTGTTATGCAGTTCCACTTACACCTCCTGGGAACTCCATTCTTCCTGGAAAAAAAAAACTTCCCAAGTTGTGCAACACACACACACACACACACACATACACACACACACACACACACACACACACACACATGAAGCACCAGTCACATGTGGCATTGTCTGATGTGGACGCTAATCTGGAAAACAGCCTTAAAATCAGTGCGACGCTGTCGTTTTTCAGAGCGTAAAACAGAAGAACGTTAAAGAGTCTTCAGTCAGGTCGTGATGAAGATTCAGGGCTCAAAACAAATCACTTCATAAGTCACACCTGTGCTCCCCCCCCCCGACTGTGAAAAGGCCTTTTGTGAGGTTTCGATGCAGAAAACTTGACGTTGGCGGCGTGGCTGCAGGGGTTTGTTTCTTCTCTTACATCATGTATCACAGACCCCACCAACACAGAATGAATTAGTGAACAATAGTGGACTATCATGCTCTGCCTGCAGGAGAAAGAAGAATCATACTACTGGTGACAGAGTGTGTAAGTATGATGTAAGTACACATTTTTCAAAGATCACTCATACCATGTGGTTTGATGCAACGTCTCCACTTTGACTCCTCCAAAGGCCTGGAGATGAATTCTCTCGCTGCGACAACAACAAAACCTACAGCTGACGATCCTCAAGGTGAATCATGTAACACTCAGCTCTAATGCTAAATCAAATGCTAAGTCGCTAATGCTAAAATATGTGGGTTCCGTTGAAATCCTTCAATTTCCTGCGTGTGAATGATCGCATTTAAATCTCCATTCCACGTATTCAAGGTCCTTTAAAGTTTGACAATCTAATAAAAGCCAATAAACAAAGTTGATGAAAATCAAAATTGGTGCTCAATATTACGTTATAACGAGAAACTATCATGTTATTTCAAGATAAGGTGTTTCCTCGTTATAAAGAGAAACTATCATGTTATTTCAACATAAGGTGTTTCCTCGTTATAAAGAGAAACCATCACGTGTTTTCTCATTATAACGAGAAACTATCACGTTATTTCGAGATAACATCGTTTCCTCGTTATAAAGAGAAACTATCACGTTATTTCGAGATAAGGTGTTTTCTCGTTATAACGAGGAACTATCACGTGTTTTCTCATTATAACGAGAAACTATCACGTTATTTTGAGATAACATTGTTTTCTCATTATATAGAGAAACTATCACGTTATTTCGAGATAAGATGTTTTCTCGTTATAAAGTCAAAACATCGTATCTCGAAATAACGTGACAGTTTCTTGTTATAACAAGAAAACATCTTATCTCGAAATAACGCGATAGTTTCTCTTTATAGCGAGAAAACATCATATCTCGAAATGGAAATTACATGATAGTTTCTCTATATAATGAGAAAACAATGTTATCTCAAAATAACGTGATAGTTTCTCGTTATAACGAGAAAACATCACATCTCGAAATAACGTGGCAGTTTCTCGTTATAACGAGAAAACATTTAATCTCGGATTAACGTGATAGAGAAACTATCATGTTATTTCGAGATAAGGTGTTTTCTCATTATAACGAGAAACTATCACGTTATTTTGAGATAACATTGTTTTCTCATTATATAGAGAAACTATCACGTTATTTCGGGATAAGATGTTTTCTCGTTATAACGTCAAAACATCGTATCTCGAAATAACGTGATAGTTCGTCGTTATAACGAGAAAACATCGTATCGCAAAATAACGTGACAGTTTCTCGTTATAACGTGAAAACATCTCATCTCGAAATAACGTGATAGATTCTCGTTATAACGAGAAATAACGAGAAAACATCATATCTCAAAATCGAAATAACGTGATAGTTTCTCGTTATAACGAGAAAACATCTTATCTCGAAATAACGTGATAGTTTCTCGTTATAACGAGAAGACATCTTATCTAGAAATAACGTGATAGTTTCTCGTTATAACGAGAAATCATCTTATCTGGAAATAACGTGATAGTTTCTCGTTATAACGAGAAATCATCTTATCTCGAAATAACGTAATACTGACCACCCCACTTTTTTGTATGTGTGGCAGCAATACACTCCTCGTAAATGTCCCCAAAATCCCACTTAATCTAAAATTAAACCTCCATTCCACGTTTTAAAGGTCCTTTAAAGTTTAAGAATCGAATAAAAACCAAACTAAACAAAGTCGATTAAATTTTTTTTGACATATTTTGTCAATAATCGTAGGAATAACAGTCGTTTCGGTCACGTCCATCATGACAGGACAGTTTTCCTGTCCCATGCCGCCGCTGCTGTTCCGCTGTCTCCGCCTCTGGATGTTGGGTCAGAGAGAGTTTAGTGCAACAGGCAGGGCGGAACTGCTGTTCCCTGTTTCGACGGAAGAACCGAGTGGAGTTACCAGTCAATAAAGTGGACAACATGCCGCCGTGCTAGGTGAAACTAGCCCCCCGTTGGTAGCGACATCGCGGCGCGTTGACGGCCGTGTGCGGACTCGGGGTTTGAACTTCCCTCACTTCGGTGTTTTTGACGAAGGGAGGCGGCGGCGACGGAGCTCGCGCTCGGCAGCCATCTTTGGAGCTGCTGCTGCTGCTGGGAGTGGGATTCGACTCTTCTGGCTCCCCAGTGACTTCAAGGGTGGGGATTTTAAGCTACAGTCCTGATCCAAACTCCGCGCCGCAGTCGAGTGACAGCGCTCGGGAACGAGTGGATTCCGTCGGCGGAGCTGTGATGACCCGGGAGGGACACTTTTACGGCCCCGAAGTGTTGTGAATTTAACGACATTATCCGCGGCGCTGAACGCTGGCCTGTCAAGAGGAGGGTGAGTTTCGGCTAAGTGGCTAAGCTAACTTAGCAAACATCACACAGGCTAGCCTGCTAATCCAGCACTTTGCTATCACACAATTGGCGTAAACAAGGTTTCACCCGCACATTTATTCAACTCTTCACCGACTTCACGTCATAAATGGACTGTATGTTGTGGCTGAGGTTGTTTCATCATATGACACGTAACTTAGCCTAGCTAGCGTCAACTTTGTCTTTTTTTTTTTTGGATAAACTTTATTTAAACCTCGAATAACAAACAAACCGAGCACATTTCTAAGTCAAATGAAACTGTCTGCCTTGGTTTTGTGTATTAAAAACAACCAAGAACAAAACAGACAGTTTTAATAAGTAGGGGAAAAACTATATACATGAATAAAAGCATTCACAATAATTGGGGAAAAACAACCCACAGGGTAGGGCCTGACTATGTGGCCAAAAAGGATAGCTGTCTATATACATGAATGTCCGATATTTAAACCAATTACATGCGATTTTAAACTTATTTATTGACAAAAACAACAACAACAAACATGACAAACAGAGAAACATTTCACACGCCTGTGGTGAAACATTCAAATATTCTCTATGTGTGAGTGTTTTAGCCAAACATCAACCTTATATTGAGGTATATTATTGGTCAATACGTTAATAAATAAGTGTTTATTGCACAGGCCTCTTTAGTAAATTAAGGATTTTCTCGACTTAAAACAGGTTTGATTGATTTCCTGGAGTTTTAGCTCATTGCTCATATAGATCGAACTCTGTTATATAAAAACACTAAGTTTATAAGTTACATATTATTAAGAATTCCCACTTGACAGACTCCGTTCCCTTTTAAGTCATGTTAGGGCTTTGGTTGGAAAATTTCTAGTGTGGCAACTGGTACATTTCTTAGAAATCGGGATATAAATATATCAGGAACTCCTTGTATGATAACATTGTGGTAACAACGCCATGGCACACTATTTATTATCATTTATTATCACTGTTCACCCGTCTTTGATGAGATGTACTGTCGTCTGACTCCTGAGGCTCTTGTTTAATTCTCTCAGTAGAGAGCTGGTAATAGTTGCACTAGTACAGCGTTTCTAATGCGATGCTGGATTCGTTCCCTCCCGTTACGACCGGCTAACGCTAGAACTAATGGCGCTTTTCCATTAAGCAGTTCTAGCAGCACTCGGTTTACTGCGAAACCACCGTGACGTGGTTTTAATGTGCGACACAAACACGCGTGACCGGCAGAGCAGTTTGTTTTGGGTGTAACTGAGTCATTCGAATCAGTTGATTTCAGTACTTCCTGCATGACCGGAGCACAGACTACTCCGTCTGACACAGTCACTGAACTGAAATCACACTGATCGCGGTCGTGATTGGGCTCACGATCGCAGGCTTTAAATACACCAGATATTGACATATTAGACATTTCCTTTGCTAATTGTTGGAGATTGTGTAGGATTTAAAAAAAATTTTTTAACTCGATATACAATTCGGCTTTGTTGGCTTTGATTCTTGTATCAAACGTCGCCGCCATGACTCTTCCAGTGACGTCACTCCCTGACCAATAAGTGTCCGTCAGTTTGTCGGCATCACATTTTAGTACCTCGCCAGAGCAGGTACCAAAAAGGTACCAGGTACGATCCCAAGTGGAAAAGCAATAAAATCAGAGTAGAGTAGTGCTAGAACTTTTATCATGGAAAATCTACAGCCAACCAGTAGCCAACACCAGTGTGACAAACCATCCATCCATCACACTAGATTGTCGTACTTGTTCACTCCAGATCTGTCACTTTTATTCAAAATTCGATATTATTTCCTTTGTGGGATGTAAAGTTTCCGTAAAGTGTCTATTTAAATAGTAGAATCCAGCTGAAGATTTATGTAAGGTCGTCTACCACAACATATGACGGTGTCAGCTGCAGATGTAGTAGCGACATCTTGGACATGCAAGTCTACAGTACGTTTGTCTGCACCTAGCGCCCCCTGCTTTGGTGGAGAGACACAGTGTGAACTGACTATTCCCTACATACACTGTGTAGTTCCCACTTCTCTCCACTCTGCTTCACTGTGGAGGAAACAACACAACCTTTACATTGATTCAGTCACATGTCCACGACCGTGTCCACACGCCGCTATCATGTTATCATGAAATCGACAACACTGTTTATGTCTGTAGTCGGACACAGTAATAACTTTCCCTGAATCCGTCACAGTGCTGCTGTGTGTGATCCACCTGGTGTCGTAACTGCAGTGCGGTGTTATTTAGCCACAGGTAACGCAGGATAAGACGCAGCATGTAAGGCCGAACAGGTTCTTCAGACGCTCTTTATAACACTGTCAGAGCAACAACACCACTGCATTTTTTTGTGTTTACCTGTTCCAACTAGACACCGAGTACCTGCAAGTACATTTACAGTCATCAAAGTAATTGTGATTCAAGCTACTGTTGTGCTCGTTATGAGATTATACTTTGCATAAGTCGAAACACACTTAAAAAGGAAACCGTACAGTGAACACGACTGATTTACTGTGACACAGATATGACAGAAGTGCTATTAACTGTAAAAGTAGCTGTGTACGTATATCTTTGAATTCCATGTTGGGATTTGTGTGGTTTCCGTGAGGTTCCCCCGAATTCCAAGTCTTGACTAAAAATGGAACGCGCCATTATTATCCATCCCTACTGACCGCTTGACGCCATGTCTACTTGCCGTGACACCGGAGTCCAGGCACCATTTACCAGTTAGCTCCGTTAGCTGCGTTAGCGCCGTTAGCACGCCTGTAGTCGATCTCGAGCGGCCTGTTTATTAAATGAAAAGAGCAGCGCTACAAATAAGCAGCTTACCTGTGTACTGCGTATGTGTGCCTCTGTTTTTAAAGTTTAGCGTTAACTTTAGAGACTCATTTTAACAATCGGGAGTCACGTAAACATGACGCCACGCGTGTCTTTTTCCGGTCAGTCGTCATGGAAACGTTCGCTAACGTTGGCGCGCTAATAATCGTGAATGGATAAAAACTTAAATATTTCACGTGCGTTACTTGAAAATGAACGCATATATATATTTTTCCAATAAGATCGTGAATCTGGTAATCATTATGGAAACACAGGTTTTTTTTTTCCTTTTATGAAATTTGGCGTGGGAACAACGGCGCGTCATCATCACCGATGAGTTCAAATTTGAAATTCCTAGAAGTCGCGACAGACGGTTGCATTTTTCCGTCCCTGTGTCATCTTTAAAAAAAACGGCGTCCAAAGAAATGCATCACACACATGCCTGAAAGCGTGCCATTGTTGTTTAGTCAGGGGAGACAGATAATCACTAGTCAGTGCTCACCACTGGGCCCCGTCCTACCTCCTCATAGCTGTGCGAACAGGAAATGCAGCGCAGTGAGGACATACGTTGGGAATTCCAGCCCTCCAGCTTTGTTGTCCTGTCCTGCTGCATTCTTGTTGATGCCGAGTGTGTCTGTGTGTGTGTCTGTGTGTGTGTGTGTTTTATGAAGGTATCAGCTATCATCATCACTCACTTCACTGCTCACGTGTCCAGAGTTTGGAAAATGGCATCATGAGATGCGACAACAAAGCTCATTCAAGAGCGACAATGTGACGAACAATGGCAATAAAGGGAGCACAGTCAGTGCCTCATGGTAATGAGGTTTGATTTCAGGGCCGTGGCTGCGTCCGTGTGGAATAGTCAGTCGTTGTCAGTGTTGTCGTGAGACAAAAGATGTCAGCTTCAGACTGGTTGTGGTGGTGGTGGTGTGGTGGTGTGTGTGTGTGTGTGTGGGGGGGGGTTGATGTTTCTCCCGGCCGGCGAAAGAAGTCTTGTGACTGTAGCGTCAGCCCTGCATCTGTTTGCAGCAGATCATCTGAGCCCACAGCATGTACTCAGTCAACTCAGGCCTCGCTTATCTGTTACAGTCGACAATCTGTGTCCAGCAGCGGTGCAGCTCCAGAACAAATCATTTCATAAACGGCAGCACAGAGCAGGGGTTAAAAAAATAAATGTCGGCCTCGTTGTGGATTGGCGGACTTTAACCTATGTTTTGTGAATGTAAAGATGGTACATTTAAAAACAAGGTCACTCAGAGAGCACAGACCTCTGGAAAATGCTGATAATAAGACTGGGAGTCTTTTTTAAAAACAACATATAAATACTCTATTGTGTTTATCAATACAACTTTATTTATAAAGCACTTTAAAACAACCGCAGTGGACCAAAGGGCTGTTCTTTTGTTGATTAATCAAGAGCTGAAACGATGAATCGATTATTAATTGATTACTAAATTAATGGCCAACTATTTTGATAATCGATATTTGGATTCGGATTGAAGCTTTTTCATGATTAAAACAAGATTTCTGATTGTTTTAGCTTCTTAAATGTGAATATTGTCTTGGTTTCTTTGCTCCACATAAACAAAGAAATCATTAAAACTGAATAATTTTGGTTTGTGGACAAAACAAAGACAAACACAGGTTTGACAAACACTGATCAACGTTTTTTAACATTTTCTGACATTTTATGGACCGACCGATTCATCTATTAATCGAGAAAATAATCGACAGATTCATCGATTACGAAAATAATCGTTAATTTCACCGCTATATTAATCGAGTACTGTGTTTCCCAAGCGTTGAAATTGTCTTGTTTTGTCCACAAACCAAACATGATTTAGTTTTCATGATTTCTTTCTCACATGGAGCAAATAAACCAGATAAAAAAATGAT
This sequence comes from Microchirus variegatus, assembly GCF_963457635.1. NCBI lineage: Eukaryota > Metazoa > Chordata > Actinopteri > Pleuronectiformes > Soleidae > Microchirus > Microchirus variegatus. Next base: position 1,507,609 of record NC_139804.1, read on the forward strand.
GAATAGATTATCAAAACAGTTGACGATTCATTTAGTCATTGAATAATGAGCCCAATACACAATAATAAATAAAATACAGGATGAATAAAAGACACAAAAGCTCACGGGTGACAATAAAATACAGATAAAACAACAAATAAACTAAATCATAAGTCAATAGGTCACTCATGTCTTGCTAGTATCGATTATCAAAAATAGTGGACGATTCATTTAGTCATTGAATAATAATAGGTTAATCGAGTAATTGTTACAGCCCTATATAGAATAATAAAAATAAATAAAATACAGAATGAATAAAAGACACAAAAGCTCACACATGATAATAAAACGCATATAAAAACAACAAATAAACTAAATTATTAGACATAAAACATGGGTAAAAGTAGCAGCCATACAATAAAACACATTATTGTACTGACTGATGATTCATTTCATAATTGATTAATCTGCCAGTTATTCGAGTACTTGTTAGGTCCTTAAAATATGCAGAAAATGTTGATCAGTGTTTCCCAAAACCCCTGAAATCACGATGATCTCAAATGATTGACTTTGAATGATTTCTTTCTTATATGGAGCGAAGAAACCAGAAAATATTCACATTTAAGAAGCTGAAAAATCTAATCAAACAACAATTTATTATCAAAACGGTCAATGATTAATTGAATCATCAATTAACAATAGATTGGTTGTCATTTAACCAAGTTAATGCTGATTTAACGCGTTCCCACTGGTTAAAAACCTGTAAAAAACCAGAGATTAGATGGGTATTCTATAAATGAGGTGTAATCTTGACACAGATTATTTGCAGTGCATTGAGATGCTGTGATTGTGTGTATTTGGATGACAAAAGTGTTTTTGTTCATGAGATGCGAGTGAATCACACCGGGCACATGAACCGTGGTGGACCATGTTTGGTGTGTTTGAGGACCGTGTTTACCCAGGAACTTTCAGGTTTAACGAGTCGTCACTGTCACTGGAATGTCTTCAGCCTGTTCAGGCGTCTGTCTCCCTGAAGCGCCGTGTGTGTGTCTTTACCTTGGTTTCTTTGTTCAGGCTGCATCGTCGTCTTTGTGTCCTCATTACCTCCATCTGTCCTCATACCAGTGTGTGAAGGTGTGAGGACAGGTTGTTAGGACACAGTCCACTGGTTCCTCTGACTGTCGCCACAGTAACTATGGAAACACCAGACCTTATCTACTGCCATCGCTGGCTTTTTTTCCTCACAATTTACACCTGACATGATGCTTCACTTCATGTTTTAGCCAGCTGCCTTTTGTTCACGTTTATAGACTCGAGACACTGTTGTTCTTACAAGTCAGGGCTGATTCATCGATTACCTATTTTTCAACTTCCTAAATGGGAATATGTTCTGGTTTCTTTGCTCCATATAACAAAGAAATCAGTAAAACTGAATGATTATTGGTTTGTGGACTAAATGAGACGTTTGAGATCATCGTCAGTTCAAGGTTTGGGAAACACTGAGCAACATTTTTCAACATATTCTCTATTAGTTTAGAGTTCAATTACAGGTCGGTGGAAAAAGAAAACAACTAGTGCTGGGCACTAGCTTAACGCACAACGCGTTTCCATGACGACTGACCGGAAACGTGACGTCATGTTTACGTGCCGCGACACCGGAGTCCAGGCACCATTTACCAGCTAGCTCAATTAGCTGCATTAGCTCGTTTTGCGTCGTTAGCGTTAGCCTACAGTCGAACTGTAGCGGTCTGTTTATTAAAGGAAAAGAGCAGCGCTACAAATAACTAGGGGTGGGGGGAAAAATCGATTCACATAGGTATTGCGATTCTAATCATCCACGATTCTGAATCGATTCATAAACTTCAAAAAGTGATTTAAAAAAAAAAAAGTGTGTTATTTGTGTACAGTTTATTTTTGTAACTTCTGGGAGAAAAATGCAGCTAGTTAGTTATTTTTTTGTACAGTGAGTAAGTTTTTATTTGTTATGAATGAATAAATTTTTCACATTGTCACATTATCTTATACAAACTGTGTTGTTATGATGCCATAATTTGCCGTAACACACTATGCATTGTATCAATTTTTGAATCGTGAATTGTATAAATCGAATCGGTTGAATCGAGAATCAATTTTGAATTGAATCGTGACCCTAAGAATCGAAATCGAATCGTGAGCCATGCGTTAACGTTGACACCGTTTACCGCCATTAACGCACCCAGCACTAAAAACAACAGTCAAAAAAACAGCAAGTGGACGATTTTAAGGCGCTAATAAAATTACAATCAATAGAATAGAATATATTTAATTGTCATTGCAAAGTACAACGAAATTGAGGTAGAAACATTTCACATCGGTGCAAAAAGAGACAACAGACACAGTATAAGTTAATAAGGCTACAAGGAAAGATTATTTTGCATAATCTGTTCATAATTTCTTGTAGAATAGATGAGCTGTTTGGGCCGTGAAATTTCAGAAGTTTTCCCAAACCTGGAAAAAATATGATGCACTCAAATCTGGTTTGTTTCCGTAAACCAAAACATTTCAGTTGAATTGATTCCTTTGTTATTATGGAGCAAAGAAACAAGAGATTTAAGAAGCAGGAACAATCTGAAAACTTCTCAGAAAAACACTCAAATTGAGTAATAGATGATCAAAATAGTTAATATAATCGTTTAATGAATAAATAAATGAAGTGTGTGTTTTAGCTTTGTGCCAAAAATGACGCTGGAATTCGGAACAGTGCCAAAAATAAAGCAGACGACGACGAGGAATTTAGCAGCTTCACCCGTGTCTTGCGTTTCCTCGACCTGCTTCACCTGACTCAGCATCACAGCCTTGTGTAATCCCCCTCTGTTGGCACGTCCATGTCCTCAGGCATGAGGAAGCCGCTCGTTCAGTGATATATCTGTTCCATGTCTACACTAAAGCACTGACTGGTGCCTCGAGTAAATGTCACCTGCCAAGTTTTGAAGCCTGTCACGTGTGATTAACAGACAGACGGACGGACAAGCAGACGCTTCCTTGAATGAATAGAACGGTGACCTTTTGCTCTTTGCATCATCTCTGATGTCACATTTTACATTAAAGACATTTAGCATAGAATAGAATAGACTTAATTGTCTCCATAGGGAAATTAACCACACGTGTGAGGTATGAACACAAAAGCCTGCACATGCAGCATGTACCTGTCAAATCAAAGAATCCTGAACACAGTGTGAAACACTACCATCAGTACACAGCAGTGCACTTTGTACAATTGGGGAAATAAATAAACACAAAAACATAAACGTTCCAATGAAATCAAATCAAATCAAATGAATATTTCTCTAAGACTTATTAACGTATGTCTTATAAATAGTATATGGATATAACTTGCACTTTAAAATAGAATATAATCTACTGTTTATAATCTGTATTACATCATCTTAAAATACACTCATTATTACCTTTCATATCAATCAATACCTGCTTTGTTTCTTTGGCTTTTTTAATGTTAAATGAAGGATATTTACGTGTGTAAGACACAACGATGTTGCCTATAAATATAGTCAAAGTCTGCTGTAACGCAAATAATTAGGCTTGAAATTAAATGTGTTAAAAAAAGGAACTTTTTGAATGTAATTTTGTTGATTCAATGTTTTTTTTTTAATCAATATATGTTATAAATGTGATGATTATCAATGCAACAGCCTTTAAACCAGGAAAATGTGTATGTATGTATGTGTATATATATGTATATATGTGTATATCCATAATAAAATTTAAAAAATGAAAATAGAGTTTGTCGTACTCATATTTTCCCCTCCTTGTACCTTTTCATAGCTCTGAAGACGCATGAGACCGCTGTCCTGCAGATGAGCCACCGGTGGGGGCTTTCGAGTCGCTGTCGCAGACCCAGATAGTTACTGGCGGCAGCGGCATCGCCCCCACAACTCCACATTATGCCCAACAGCGCTCGGGCGGGGAGCCTGAAGGACCCCGACGTAGCCGAACTCTTCTACAAGGAGGACCCGGAGAAGCTCTTCACAGATCTGCGTGAGATTGGACATGGCAGCTTTGGTGCTGTGTATTTCGTGAGTATTTCACTTTGTTGGATTCGAACTTCAGGACGTGTTCATTCTAAAACCTGAACTGTGTCAAAAAAGTGAACCTTGTTGAGTTCAGTGAGGCTCACTGTGTTCTCACGTCAGCAAACTGTATCACATGATACAGGCAAGATTCTGTGGTTATCTCTACATCGCGGTCACAGAGGATTGAATAAGTGATGCCATGATAACCGCACTAAAGTTAGATGTCCATGGATATATGGAGAAGCTCATTATTTGGCAGTCAGTTTCTTGGTTGGTGTATTGAACAGTTCATTGTTTGGCAGTCAGTCTGTTAGATTGTGTTTAGAACAGCTCAATATTTTGCAGGCAATCCCTTTGTGGATATCTGGAATAGTTCATCATTTGGTAGTCAGAATCTTGCTGGATGTTTACAACAGCTCACTATTCGGCAGTCGGTCTGTTTGGTTTATGTTTAGAACAGCTCATCATTTTGTAGGCATTGTCTTGGTGATTAATAGAACAGCTCACTATTTGGCAGTCTGTCAGTTTGTTTGTGACCATATCAAACAGCTCATTATTTGGCAGTCTTCTGGTGGATGTATATTATATATATATATATATATATTGGCAGTTTGTGTCTTGGCGGGTGTTTAGAACAGCTCACTATTCGGCAGTCGGTCTCCTTTGGTTTATGATTAGAACACCTCATCATTTTGTAGGCATTCTCTTGGTGGGTGTATAGAATAGCTCACTATTTGGCAGTCAGTTTGTCTGTGAATGTATAGAATGGCTCATTATTTGGGAGTCAGTCTGTTAGCTTGTTGTTTTTGCAGACATTCCCTTGGTGTATGTCTGGCTCATTAAGTGGCAGTCATTCTGTTGGTAGAACAGCAGTCAGTTTGTTTGTGAACGCATCAAATGGCTCATTATCTGGCAGGCAGACTATTGGTGGACGTATAGTATAGCTGATTATTTGGCAGTGGGTGTTTAGAACAGCTCACTATTTGGCAGTCAGTCTGGTTTATGTTTAGAACTGCTCATCATTTTGCAGGCATTCTCTTGGTGGATGTATTGAACAGCTCACTATTTGGCAGCCAGGTTGTGAACGTTTGGTCTTATATAGTGTTTTTTCTCATAGTCCATAGTTGGGCCAGATGATTTCATTCTAATGACCTGCTTTGTGTAGGGAAACAACAAATATACTGACATTTTAATAAGCTTTATACAGAGAAAAATATAATTGGTACATTTATGGCATGAATATAATGACCAGCACCTAAAAGTAATGTGTTTATTATCCAGGCCCAAGATGCACGGACAAACGAGGTGGTGGCCATCAAGAAGATGTCCTACAGTGGGAAACAGTCCACTGAGGTACTTTTACTGCCCCACATCATGTTAATGGGACGTTTTTACTGCTCTTTAATATTATAGTGTGTTGATGCAAATTCTCTGCTTTGTCTTCTTTTCTTTTTTTTTTGCCGTTTTCACAGAAATGGCAAGACATAATCAAGGAGGTGAAATTCCTGCAGAGGATACAACATCCCAACAGCATCGAGTACAAAGGATGTTACCTGAGAGAGCACACGGCCTGGGTGAGAACAAACGCCAGCGTCAGCGATACAGAGAGGAGAACATTGATTAGTCTGTCAATTAGTTGTTTGGTCCTTTTGTCAAATGTTTAAAAAAGTTGATCAGTGTTTCCCAAACCTGGAAACTGATCGATTTACCGTTTCAGAGTGTATACACATCAGTTTTACTCACAGAAGAACATTAACAGTAGATACTGTGGACATTTATGAATGATATACAGCTAAAAGAGAGGAGAGAGCGAAATGGAACCCCCCTCTGGTTCTGCTTCTGCATTTTTCACATTTAATTTCTTTATTTCTTATATTCAGGTGACATAGATAGACGTGTGTGGCACACGTGATCTCAGATTTCCTTTAGTAGGAACTGAAATAAAATAAAAACGGCCCTAAAATGTTGATTTCTGGTACATTATTATGACAGCGTTCCATTATATATGCTCATTGTAAACATTTCAGCAAGGTTATGGTGACATTTTCAAGATGAGTCAGGAAGAAGGAAATGAAGAAGTATGAGTACTGTGCGCTATTATCACATTGTAGCCCCGTGAATCATAATCTGATGGGATTATGAGGTAAATGGACATTCCCACCGATAGTCGGAGATCATGACTGCGCAAAAGTTGCAAAATAGAAACATGAAATTAACACGGAACTGAACTCTTTCTTTGTCTGACTGCAGCTGGTGATGGAGTACTGTCTTGGCTCCGCTTCAGATTTGTTAGAAGGTGAGTGACGTATGTTTAATGTGTGGCTTTCAGTGACAAATATAAGATTTTTTTTATTTCAAATTCAGTGCTACATTTTGGTGTTAGTAAGTCACAGCCTCATCACTGAGCCCCATCGTCAACCTTTGATAAACAACTTAAATTGAGTCATGAAAGTTGGGTGTAATATTGTGTTTGGTAAGTAGGGTTGCAAAATTCTGTGAACTTTCAGAAGTGGAAACTTTCCATGGGAATGAACAGTAATAAACTGGTTGGGAACATAACAATATATTATATATTATATACATAATCTATATATACATATATATATATACATATATATATATATATATGTTTATATATAATCTTAGGCTAAAACTATCATATTTGGTCATTTCCAGAAACTCATTCATGTTTTTGTTGTTCAGTGAAATAATGAAGCATTTCTACTAACAAATGGATCTGTGTCATGAATAAAGTACCTACCTGAATTATTATCTGCTAATGACAAAACAAAAATATTCATAGTTTCTTTAAATTATTAATACATTTCCAGTAAATTTCTGGAAATGTACCGGTCATTTTCCACCCCCCCTTTTCAACCCCGATCCACGTTACTGTTTCTCTTGATTCGTCATCTCTGTGTGGTCATTTTTTCCCCTCATCCAGTTCACAAGAAACCTCTGCAAGAAGTCGAAATAGCTGCAATTACCCACGGTGCTCTGCAGGGGTTGGCTTACCTCCACTCCCACAACTTGATTCATAGGTGAGCGTCTTCAGGAACGAGTTCAGGAACATGCTAGCGCACAGGTGGTCCATCTCCTGTGTGGAGTGCTAATCGTTCTTCTTCTCCTGTCGTCGACAGAGATATCAAAGCAGGAAACGTCTTGCTGACAGAGCCGGGTCAGGTCAAACTGGCAGACTTTGGTTCTGCCTCCATTGCCTGTCCTGCCAACTCCTTTGTGGGGACTCCATATTGGTACGTTAACGTCTCTGTGTCATATTTGTTGCACTTGTTCGGTGCAGAAAGCGTCAGAAAATGTTGATTTGTTTGTTATCTGGAGTAAGGATGGCCCATCTATATTTTCTGGGATTATTTGTTGGAGTATTTGGGGCAGGCCATGCACGAGGTGCATTCAAGGACTCTGGTAAAATGTCATCACTTTTACGGGATCTGCTGCTTGTTTAGCAGCTTCAAGGTGCATTCAAGAAACACAATGTTATCACTTCTGCAGACACACACAAAGTCCACTAGCTCCGTGCTTGTTGCTGCCGCATGTTTTTATGCAATTGCACATTTTTACTTTAACTGATCGACTTCTTGTAATCAAATGAATAATCCCGTCAATAATCAAATGATGATGATCTCAAATGTCAGAAATGATTCAGTTTGAATGTTTTCTTTGTTTTTATGGAGCAAAGAAACCAGGAAAATAGTCACATTTAAGAAGCTGAGAAACGGAGTGAATAATGAATGAATCACTGCAGTCCTAATTCAAGGTCATTCACATTTTTATGGAGCTGTGTCCGTGTCTGTGTGTGTGTGTCCGTGTGTGTGTGTGTGTGTGTGTTCTCAGGATGGCCCCAGAGGTGATTTTAGCAATGGACGAGGGTCAGTACGATGGAAAGGTGGACATTTGGTCTTTGGGAATCACCTGCATTGAATTAGGTAAAGTTACCGTTGTGTGAACATGTAAACATTTACATCCATATATATTTATGTTTGTACATATATGCACATATATATGTATTTACTTCATAATAATGATCTTTGGATGTAACCTGTGTCTTTGCCCTGTAGCTGAGAGGAAGCCTCCACTGTTCAACATGAATGCAATGAGTGCCTTATACCATATAGCACAGAATGAGAGCCCCATGCTGCAGTCCAGTGAATGGTGAGTTCACAATGACCTGTTTTTAAACTTTCAATATATGGATATAATATCTATATGGTGACACGAGACGAGATCTGGATTCTTAGATTTTGGATATCGTCGTGTCATGGAAAAGTATCTGTGATTTCTTTTCCTTGCGTTGATATTCCATCACATTTATCACCCAGATTTACAGTAACATTGAATTGATTTATATCGTGATAGATATTGATATCAAAAATGTGTTAATTTCACTTTAGAAGAGATTAATGACTTGAACACGGGGAAAAAACAAATATATCGACATCGATTATCAGCACATGCACTCGTGATGTATCTGCAAAAAGTCCCAATATCGTTCATCCTTACTCGTCAGACTTTTATTACATGTTTGCATCTGCACTCTCACCACTAGATGTCACCAATTCTTACACACTGGACTCTTTTAAAGAGACGATTTAAACCATAAAGTAACATCTGTATTCTCTTCTCTCGTCTCGCATCTCAATTTCAGGACGGATTATTTCCGAAACTTTGTAGATTCTTGTCTCCAGAAATTTCCCCAGGACAGACCGAACTCGGAAGAGCTGTTAAAGGTACGCGTTTGAACCCGCCGAGACAGACTTGGTCGCGTGTTACGGTTTGTTTTTAAACGGTCTTTGTTTCCTGCAACCCTCCGTGCAGCATGCCTTTGTCCAGCGTGAACGACCAGAATCGGTTTTAATGGACCTGATCAACCGGACCAAGGACGCCGTGCGGGAGCTGGACAACCTGCAGTATCGTAAAATGAAGAAGATCTTGTTTCAGGAAGCCCACAACGGTCCCACGACTGAAGCACAAGACGAAGAGGAGGTGCGTCGCGCGGTCAGTCGGTTACAGAGTTGCTGTTGCAGAGTCTCGGAGTTTGTAACCTTGTTCCTCTCTGGGCTATTTTTTAGGAGCCAGAACACAACGTGAGCAGGACGGGTACGGTGAACAGCGTGGGCAGCAACCAGTCCATCCCCAGCATGTCCATCAGTGCCAGCTCCCAGAGCAGCTCCGTCAACAGCCTGACGGACGCAGGCGACGACAAGAGCGAGGTGGGCATCGAGGGAGACCACACGGTCATGTCCAACAGCTCCGTCATTCACCTCAAACCGGTGAGAAGTCCTGAAGTCTTAACACTCGCTGACACCAGAACATCAGATAATTAAAGGTTCTAATCCTTGTGATTATTTCCAGGATCAAGAGACGTACAATCCGGAGACGGAACCTCACGCCAACCGGCCAACTGAGCCACAGTCGCCACCCGCACACACGCCACGGCCAAAACGAAACCGCGAACACTTTGCCACGATACGCACGGCCTCTGTGGTAACTGCTTGCTTTAAACATTTATCACTTGGGAACAATCATTTCTTATATCTTCTCACAAACTCACTCCCGCGTCGTCTTCTCTTCCGTCTCCAGCTCACTCGGCAGATCAAGGAGCACGAGCAGGACTCTGAGTTACGAGAGCAGATCTTGGGCTACAAGCGCATGAGGCGGCAGCACCAGAAGCAGCTGATGGCCCTGGAGAACAAGCTGAAGGCCGAGATGGACGAGCACCGGCTGCGTCTGGACAAGGAGCTGGAGAACCAGAGGAACAGCTTTGCCCAGGAGATGGAGAAACTCATCAAGAAGCACCAGGCGTCCATGGAGAAAGATGTAAAACTGTCTCTTGTTTATTCATCTCCTCCTTTAGATTAGGAGTGTTTTGCAAAGATCAAACTCGTCTATTTTGCGTTTCTTTTTTCTCCGTCAGGCAAAAACTGTGAGCAACGATGAGAAGAAGTTCCAGCAGCACATCCTGAGTCAACAGAAGAAGGAGCTCAACAGCTTCTTAGAATCACAGAAACGCGAGTACAAACTTCGCAAGGAGCAGCTGAAAGAGGTTAATAACTCGCTGTAAGCAAACAAGCCGCGTTCAAACTGCGATCAAATCAGCCACTAAGTCATATTTCCTTCTCTTAGGAGCTGAATGAAAACCAGTCGACTCCTAAGAAGGAGAAGCAGGAGTGGTTGTCCAAGCAGAAGGAGAACTTCCAGCACTTCCAGGCTGAGGAGGAGGCAAACCTGCAGCGCAGACAGAGGCAGTATCTGGAGCTGGAGTGTCGCAGGTTCAAACGGAGGATCCTCATGTCTCGACACAATGTTGAGCAGGACTTGGTGCGAGAGGTCAGTCGACGAAGCTGTGGTTTCATCTTTAAATCACTTTCACATGAATTAGCTTTGATTAGAGGAAGAAGAAAACATCAATATCATGGAGTAGTCGTCACTTTTTGATATCTTTAACTTCTGTTCCCTTTTAAACTCGACACTAAAAGATCTATTTGCTAAACACATACTCACCATTAACTAGGTGCTGACTAAGATGCAAATAATTAGCATACTAGCCCTTTATTAGTAAATATTAAGCACTTATTAACTTATGTAGGAAAAATCTTAATTCATGTCGTAATAGAGGTAGAATAAGGTGTCAACGATTGCTAATAAAGGGCTAGTATATGCTACTTATATATGTTAGTAAGCATCGAGTTAAAGGTGATTATGTAATCTAAAGTGTTATAGAATAAAATAAGTAAAAAGGTTAAATGCGACAAACATTCATGAGTATTTACGTTCTAACGGCTGGAAGATGAACGTGGAATGAAGCACGAATTTGTCAAAGCTGTTAAAAATATAAGATGACCAAGAAGAAAAGTCGATAGAAGCAGAAGCAGATTAAAAAACGCTTCTGCTGCAGAGTCATGTGACTGTGGAGTAAATTAGGAATCTTGGTTAAGATCAAGAGACTTTAATTGTCTTTGTGCTGCAGAAACAACAACAGTAGTAAGGCGTTATTGAAGCAAAATACAGTATTTTTCCAGAAGAGACTTGGATGAGTTGTTACAGCGATGTCGTAATGATCATACATAATTCTTCTCACTTCTCACACAAAATCACTTTATTTGAACACATCCAGAAAATAGAGGAAACGGATATTCAGTTTTAAAATAACACATTTTTATTGTAAAAAAAGTGTCGAGTGTTTAGTGTGAATATAAAGCTTACAATAGCACAACCCTGGTTCTCTTAAACATGGAGTGGAACCATAACAATTAATTTTACTCGTAAAAACCTGTGTTTGTTGTCAAATTAGCATTTAGCAATTAGCATTTAGCACTTTGAGATTACATTTATTTTAGTGCTTTCTAAATAAAATGAATTATTATTATTTTTTATTATTATCTGCTGGGAAAAGAGTCTAATACACCGAGTTTATTCATGAACACACATGTTGTGTTTGAGTTAAATTACACTTTAATATATGAGATATATGAGTCACAGCTGCTGGTGTCCTGAGACTGAAGCACACGTCTGTGTATCGTAAAAAAACAGATTAAACATTACTACTAATTGAAGAAAGTGATTGGATGATTCCCACGCTCCTAAAATCTATTTAAACTACGTAAACAAACTGAAACTGCTCCCTTTTCATGACAATCTCATCTTTCTTTTTGCTCTCTACGTCTCTACGTTTTAAAAATAAACTAGGAGCTGAACAAGCGTCAGACCCAGAAGGACCTGGAACACGCCATGCTGCTGCGGCACCACGAGTCCATGCAGGAGCTGGAGTTCCGCCAGCTCAACACCATCCAACGGACGAGGGCCGAGCTGATCCGCCTGCAGCACCAGACCGAGCTCACCAACCAGCAGGAGTACAACAAGAGGAGGGAGAGGGAGCTGCGGCGCAAACACGTCATGGAGGTCCGCCAGCAGCCCAAGAGCCTCAAGGTCAGAGCCGCCACGATCTATGGATATGGAAGAGAAAGTGGTCATTTAGTGTTTCATGATAACTGTCAAATAATGCTGCTGTAGATCTGTCTAACACTCTGACATCTGATGAACCAATTCGGGGAGTTAATTACAGACTAAGGAGCGTTTACTTTTTAAAATAAACTAGAGCTGCAACAAACGAGTATTTTCTCGATTAATCGTTTTGTCCATAAAATGTCAGAAAATTTTAAAAAAACTAGGAATGACGATGTTCTTGAATGTCTTTGTTTTGTCCACAAACCTTAATAATTCACTTTTAATGATTTCTTTGTTATGTGGAGCAAAGAAACAAAAAAAAATATTCACATTTAAGACACAAAAACAGTCAGAAATCTGGTTTTAATCATGAAAAAAAGCTTCAGAACGATGAATCGAACAGATTTACTCCTCAGAAACTTGTTTTTTTTAATTAAATTAACAGTTATTTTCATAATTGATTAACCTGTGAATTATTTTCTCGATTAATCAATGAATAGTTTTGGTCCATTAAATGTCAGATTCAAAATATTGTTGCTGTATTCAAAGTAAAACAGTATATTTGAAAAGATATTAGATATTTCCTCATTAAATATTCCGGAATATATATTTAGTGATTTCTTTGTTTTATGGAGCAAAGAAACCAGAATATATTCACATTTAAGAAGCAGAAAAACCAGAAAACCTGTTTTAATGACTAAAAAAACACTCAAACTGATTAATTTCATGTATTTATATTAAATTTATTTAGAAGATACGTGTTGAACTAGAGTGTAGCTTGTAGTTTATTGTCAATTATTTATTTGGAATTTATAATATTTGTTATTTTTTAATCGAAACAAGCATCTTATCGTATTTTGTCTTCATATTTTAAAGACTATCATCGGAAAGAAAAACATATTTGTATTTGATATTACTGTCTTAACACAGAATAATGTGTATAAATAAATGAATACAGAGAACAAATACACACCTAAAATCCCATCTTTGTCTGTGCGCTGCAGTCCAAAGAGCTCCAGATCAAGAAGCAGTTCCAGGACACGTGTAAGATCCAGACCCGTCAGTACAAAGCCCTGAGGAACCACCTGCTGGAGACCACGCCCAAGTCGGAGCACAAGGCCGTCCTCAAACGCCTGAAGCAGGAGCAGCATCGTAAACTGGCCATCCTGGCCGAGCAGTACGACCACTCCATCAACGAGATGCTCTCCACTCAGGCGGTGAGTCTCTGCACTGCACGACCACAGACAATGGTGCTTTTATTTTGAAAGGCTGCAGCTACACAGGACAACAACTTTAACATTTAAATACAAATCTTTAACCACATGGAATCTGTGTTTTGGGATTGCTAAAACACTATTTCATTTTTTGGAGAGTTTCTTCTCGTCTCTGAAGACGTTTGCTGAGATTAAGTGTTTACTTAAAACTTTTTTAAGTATGAAAAAGGCAAATATCGTACATGAAAAGGTTCTGTTTGGGTTTGGATAAGACCCTTTGTGTGGACGAGCAGAGGAGGAGACATTTGAAAACTATAATGAGTTCCCTGCATAACGTTTATTTTCATCATCGATTAATTTGTAGATTATTTCCACGATGAATCCATGAATCGTTTGGTCCATAAAAACGTTGATCAGTGTTTGTCAAACCTGGAAATGACGATGTTCTCGAACGTCTTTGTTTTTGTCCACAAACCAAAATGATTCAGTTTTAATAACTTTGTTATTCAACTTTAATTAACTTTGTTATGTGGAGCAAATAAACAAAGAAAATATTCACATTTAAGAAGCTGAAACAATCAGAAATCTTGTTAAAGGGCTTCAAAGCAATTAATCCATTGATGAATGGATTAATTTAGTAATCGGTTAATTGTTTCAGCTCCAGCTGTCACTACTGCATCTGTACACCTGAAATCTTTTTATTTATTATTATGCAAAGTGTGACTACTTCCTGTTATCGCTCATGTATCACGGCAGTCGTGAAATTACAACTAACACTAAAAACATGCTTTAAAAGTGTATTTTACTTCGTGTTTTAAATGTAATATAAACATGTATTTTTATTATCTAAGATTAATTATGAAAATGAAAGAACGTGGAAATATGTATCTACTTAAAACGTAATACAAATAGTTTTATTATTAAAATCCCTGAACGTTGAAAGCTTTATTCACACTTACTTAAATAACTCATGACATAATTCCTTCCTCTTACTTCCCACTATTATTGTTTTACAGTTAAGTCCATTGTAAAAAGTGGTTCTTTTAATCTGGAAATGTACAAGTTTGCCTTAAAGACACTGAAGATGTTGTTTTTTCCCCTCGCTGTAGCTCCGTCTGGATGAGACTCAGGAGGCTCAGTGTCAGGCTCTGAGGATGCAGCTGCAGCAGGAGCTGGAGCTTCTCAACGCCTACCAGAGCAAGATCAAGATGCAGACGGACGCCCAGCACGAGCGCGAGAAGAAGGACCTGGAGCAGAGGGTGTCGCTGAGGAGAGCCCTGCTGGAACAGAAGGTTCTTTTACTCACTATGAAACCTCAGTGTTCTCTCACTTATTGTGGTTTTGAACAGCGTTTCTCCTGCTGCAGCCTGGTTTGTTTTCTAACCTCAGTGAGAAAACAGATGTAGACACAGAAATAGCATTTGGACACAGACCAAAAACAACCACACGGTGACCTTTCTTTAGAGAAGGTGGTCTTAGTTCTAAATCCCTAAATAAAGCTCAGTCACATGTGGTGTGACCTCGCAACTGACATAACAACCAGGTGAACTCTGACAGTTTAGACGTCTGCTGTTCGTCTGTGAGAGAAGGAAAACTGAAACTACACTTACACTTTACCATCTGTAATCATACAGATACCTGGCATACGTACAACTGTTTTCAAAACGACTTTAAAGGTCCCATATTCTGCTAAATCAACATTTAAATCCTTATATTTGGGACTCTGGAGGCCCGTTCAGTCGGCAACGTGTGAAACAAGATGACTCAGTCGTGTTTTTGTGGTCCTCCTCAGTCCAAGTACAGGAGATAAAACACACGATGTTAACTTCCGCACTCCTGGAATTGTTGTCTTTAAAAATGCGAGTGTGCAGACGAGGGCAATAGTAACCGGAAGAGCGAAAGTCTGTTCTATTCTTGTCTCCACAGTGCAGCACAGAGATCTACACAAACTTCCAGCCTCAGGGGATTCACATTTTAGATATGACGGCAATAATGATGGCTTTTCCAAATGCTAACTGCTGTTAGCTGCCGGAGCCTCAGTGACGCTGACGTAGTTTCCTCTGTCTCATTTGCATTACAAGAGTTGTTTTGGTCAGCGTGATTGAACTGCTGTGGCGCTTCATCCTTAAGGTATTTTGACCAAAGCATGCCACAGACATGTTCATCAGGACACCAGAGAACTAGGTTCACTTGGAGAAATGGGCTATAATATGTCTACTTTAAGTTTCCGCGTGAATAGGACTTTGGTGTTTTTGCTGATATCTGATAGCCAGTATTGGCCGATACTGATATTAATGTGTTTACCTAATCAGTACCACTCTAGAGCTGATCTAGAGCCACAATCGTGCAGAAAACCTCTAAGAAATAAATGCATTATAAATGATTAGGTCACGAAAGGTAGCGTTGGACATCCTGGAAGCTCCGCCTCCAGAGCACAGGAATGCGCAACAAACACAGATTCACGAGCACCGACTGCGTAGCATCGGTAACTTTCTGTACTTTTTGTGACGCTAGTTTTTTTGGAGACTTCTGATGATAAAAATCGTCATGACTTTCCCAGTCCTTTCAGTCGCCACCGTTAAAACACGACACCGATGTTCTAGTTGGTCTTGGATCAGCTCTGAATCAGTCTTTTTCTCAGCAAAGCCGTCTTTGGTTTACGACCAACACCTTTTTTCTGCCATAACGTTGCTGCAATTGTATCGTTGGATTTAGCTAGCTAGCATAAGCTCTGGCATCGTCTTCTACGACGAAGACGGGTACATGCCATTATTTTTTGTTATCTTCTTGGCATTGTTCCTCTGGAGTTTGTCCAGAATAACAGGTCTAATCAAATTAAACTTTATTTATATAGCCCACAATTTACAAAACACAGTTGGTCTCACAGGACTTCACAGGGTTGGTAGCATCCTCTGTCCTTAGACCCTCGACCAGGGTAAGGGTCTAAGGACTACCAGGGAAAAAACCCTTACAACAGTGAAACGTGCCGCAACACCGGAGTCTAGGCACCGTTTACCAGTTAGCTGCATTAGCTCCTTTTAGAGCCGTTAGCGTTAGCCTACAGTGTAACTGGAGCAGTCTGTTTATTAAAGGAAAAGAGCAGCGCTACAAATAACCTAGCGTACCTGTGTACTGCGTATGTGCGCCTCTGTTTTTAAACTTTAGCTTTAGTTTAGAGACTCATTTTAACAATCGGAGTCGCGTAAACATGACGTCGCGCACGTCCTTATCCGGTCAGTTGTCATGGAAATGTATCGTGCGTTAACGTTGTAGCCTCAAAACTGGATCTGGATCCTGCAACCTGCAAGATGAGGACATGGAGAGACCCTTTTAAAAAAGGATCTTCTATAGAAAATGTAATTGATTGAATTTTACCCCTAACCAGATCGAGGAGGAGATGATGTCCCTGCAGAACGAACGCCTGGAGAGAATCCGAAGTCTCCTGGAGCGCCAGGCTCGGGAGGTGGAGGCGTTCGACTCGGAGAGCATGCGACTGGGCTTCAGCAACATGGTGCTGTCCAACATGTCCCCCGAGGCCCTCAGCCACAGCTTCCCGGGGGGTTCTGGGAGCTGGAGTCATCACCATCACCACCATCAGCACCACCACCACCACCAACACGCCTCACCTGGAAGCTCGCAGGGTTCACACTGGAGCGGCGGCGGCGGTGGCGGCGGCGGCGGCGGCAGCGGCTCCAGCTCCGGCTCCGGCTCCGGCTCCAGCCACCACCTCCACTATCACTCCAGTCCGGGAGGGGCATCTATGCAGCAGAGCTGGGGGCCGGGCGTGCAGGGAGGCGGGGGGCCACCGCCGTGGGGTCACCCCATGTCCCGCAGCAGCATCAGCAGCATCGGTGGCGTCGGCGGCGGCGGCGTTCAGAACAGCCCTCAGGCGATGGGGCGGACATCGTCGGGAGGACGCAGCGAGCAGAGCATGAGCAGGAGCACCAGTGTCACCTCGCAGATTTCCAACGGCTCGCACCTCTCCTACACATAGACCCACACACGCACCCCCGTCAGCTGCGGAGTGGAAGAGTCCGTGCAGAACACGGCAGAACACGGAGGCGTTTGTTTTTGCTCTCCTGCCGCCGCCGCCGCCGCCGTCGTCGTCTCGCCCTTGTACAGATGTGGATAGAAACGTGCGGTTAAATCAATGTTGCTCAGGTCAAAACAAACGGGCTGGAAGAAAAATATAAAGGCACGGCCCGTCCTCACACACACACACACACACACATTCTTGTACTTGCTGCATACTGAGGACCGGGTACAAGTGCTGACAAAGTGAGGACCAGCATTTCCACTTTATAAACCAACACAATTACAAATATCTACTTCATGAATGACATCGTCAAAGAACTACTTGGTGCAGTACCATAAAAATGTCTGCAGGTGGAGCCCCGGAGCAAAACGCGTGTGAAACACCTGGGCTGAAAAAGGTGGTTTTGTACCAAATTGAGGACCTTTAAAAACAGAGTATAGCATGTTTACAACCTAAGGAAGTGATTTGAATGAAAATAAAGTGAGGACCGCTCAAAATGTCCTGACTTCGTAAAAATGACCTCACTTTGTTGGTTAAGAACCCTCACTGGTCCTCAGTATGCCACAAGTACAAACACACACACACACACACAGACCCCGACGTCAGACGGCTGCCACTTTTTTTTTTCTCCGCCAAAAAGAACGAGCGCGAACAAATGTACGATAAGAACGAGCTGCGTGGGCGGGCGCGAGTTTGCGATGCGGTCGGTGAACTCGCCTGCGCCCTCTGCTGGATTTTATGACTCGAATCGGTCCGAAATAATTTGGAAAATGGGATTAAAAAGCAGCGTCAGCCCAGTGTGAACACATGCGCGATAACAACAATAACTCCCGTTCTTTTATTTTTTTCACTTCCGGCTCTTTCTTTCTTTCTTCGTTTGTCTGGTTTTTTTGCACAATCGCAGTTTCCTCAGATCGATTAGTTTTGTCTGTTGTGATTCCAGCCTGCTGTCACGGTCATTTCCTGATTCTTTAAATCCCGCAGTTTCAGTTCCCCCCCCGTAAAAACCCCCCAAACACTTTGAGGCGTACGCTTTACTACTGCAGTGCCTTTTAACAACAACGTCAGCAAAGTCGGATATTTGTATTTTACCGTGTGTTCGTACGTGTGCGCGTGCGTTTTAGTTTGATTTTAATAATTTAATTTTTTTGTCGTTACAGCAGTGGAGTTAAAGCATCACAAACACGACAAAACCCTTTTTTTTAAATTTAAACTATGAAGCTGCTGACGAAAAACAATTTCACGTCATAAAACGCTATTGCTATTGATTATTGACATTTTTACAGCCTGTAAATAGTGAAACGCGCGATATATATATAAAGGATTTTACATTTTTATCTTGCCGATATCCGACAGTTATCGGGATCGACTCATTAGCGCGTCTTTTTTTTGCCTTTTGAAAACAATCCGACAACAGTGACCTTGTTGATTTTTTTATTAGTGCCTTTTTTTTGCCTTTCATTAAAGCACTTTAGACGGCTTTAAGTATGTGTTCACTCAATCATCGGTCGTTCGGTTTTATCGCGTTTCTACGACTTCTCTCTCTCTCTCTCTGCGACTCTGGCTGTGATTTTAAATGTGTGTGTGAGAACTCGGGCCGTTTTATCGTCTCTTTAAAGATAAAAAAAACGCAGACTTTCTCGAAATATTTAAGCCACGGTTTGTGATCGAAGTTAAAGAGTCGGACGAGTCGTCAAAGTACGGAGGTGTTTTAGTGCCACGTCGTTGTTGTTGAATGAGGTTATTTATGAAAACATGGCTTTAAAATGTACGTTAAATACTAAAATATTGATTACTAATTACAGATGTGAACCATAAAAAGAGCACAAAAGCAAAAACAATACCATATTTATTAAAATTGTACAATAACAGCGTTACAGTTGTGATAGGAGGTGAAAACTTAGGTTTTTATTGTTGAAGTGACGCCACTAAAGCTGAAAAGAAAATTAATCCACAGCTATTTTGATTTTTTTAAATAATAATTAAAACCAGTTTTCTAAATTTCCAGCTTGTTAAATGTGAATATTTTCAGCGAACGAAGAACGATTTGTGAATTCAAAACAACGTGGCACTAAAATGACTCCATACGTTGCTAACCATCATGACCATGCAGCAGGCGGGAAATAAAACACTGTTTTAAAATGAAACTCGGGCTAAATAAAAAAAAACGCTACAGATTAAAGTGGAGTTTAAGAAGTTTGACACGATGACGTCATCATCAACAAGCACTAAACTAGGGTTTAATCCTCTGATGGCTTTGATCTGAACTTTGATCTTTACTTTGTCTTTAAAGGGAAAGTTCACGGTCATTTATTTAAAAGTTGGTCATCAAATCTATAATCTCACAAAATCTGAACGCTGACCTTTGACCTTTGTTTGCTGTGCAAATCTGCTTCAGGTTTCTCTCTTTAATCTGGCTTTAATCTCACTCAAAAATCCCTGAACTGTCCCTTTAAGGCCTTTTCTCTTCAAAGAGGATTAGAGCGACCTGTAGAATTATTTCAGGAAACTAAATTTAAAAAAAACAAACATTTTTTCCTCAGAATTCTACTTGAATCTCAAATTGTTTTTTATTATTATTTATAATCTCTTAGTTCTGACTTTAATCTCTGACATCTGTTGTTTTTTTGTTCCAGATATCAGAGATTAAAGCCAGAATTCTGAGTTTGTTTTTTCCTCTCAAAATTCTGCCTTTAATCTCTGAAATGTGAAGTTTTAACCAAATTTAAGAAATTAAAACCAAAATTCTTTCTCCCAAATTCTGACTTTAATGTTGGAATTCTTTTTTAGAAAAAAAAAAACAAAACATTTTTAATCCCCAAATTTTGATTCTAATCTCTGTAATCTGAGTTTTTTTTTTTTTATCCCTTCCAAATTTCAGAGATTAAAGCCAGAATTCAGGATTAGAAAAAAAGTTTCTTCTCTTAAATCTCTGGCCTTTTTTTTCTCGGAATTCTGAGATTTAATCTAAATGAGTTTGGATTCCTCTCAGAAATCTCTGTAATCCTAGGTTTTACATCAGAATTATGGGGATAGGGACAAAAAAACAGCAAGGATTCTGAGATTAAAGTCAGAATTATGAGTTTGTTTTTTTCCCTCTCAGAATTCTGGCTTTAATCTCTGTAATCTGATGTTTTAACCAAATTTAAGAAATTAAAGCTAAAATTCTTTCTCAGAGTTTTTAAAAAAATGTTTTTTCTTAAAACCCTTTTTAATCCCAAATTTTGGTTCTAATCTCAGTTTTTTTTCCTGCCAAATTTCAGAGATTAAAGCCAGAATTCTGAGGAAATAAAGAAGACTTCTGACTTTTCTCTTATAATCTCAGATATTTTTTTTCATGTGGCCCTAATCCTCTTCCATCGATGCTCTACAGATACTCAGATTATTTCTTCCCTGAATCTCAAAGCAGGACTTCTTCACTTTATGCACCATACGCGTTTATTTTTATTAAAAACTCACATTTTAAGAAGATAATCTCTAAAAACTAAACCGTTAAACGGCGAGAACACTGTGATTTTACCGGTTAATGTACAGAAGAGATTAAGATTAAGACAATAAAAGCCTGGTATGCATGTACTTCCTGTCACATTTAGTCGCCCGAGCGTCTCCACGCACGTCGTACGGCGATAAAACTTTGCGTCACATTTCAGGACATTGTTCGTAAATGCTGGGGTCTCCATTATGAGTGTGTGTGTGTGTGTATGCGCGTGTGTGTGTGTGTGTGTGTCCTACAGAGTATATACATTATATCATGACGTTTTAAGTTACTGTATCGCAGCACGTTACATTGATGTTTGAGAAAAGCGGGAAAAGTTCGTATCATTATCGCAAGTTAAAAACAATTTTTTTTTTTACGTCCGGCCAACATAACTCGCCAAAATAAAGTTCGTATGCGCACGTTTTTTCCGTTCGCTTTTGCGTTCTCTGTCCGCCAAACCTGGATTTTATTTTGTAATTTTTTTTTTAAATTTTGCTTAAACTTTGATGTCACTTTTTTTTTTTTTTTTTTTTTTTTTTTATCCTACTGACTGAAACTGAATCAGCAAAAAAAAAAAGAGAGAGAACTACGTGAACGGCGTGCGGTTGTTGCTGAACGGTCAAACACTGTGCCATAGCCGAGTCTCTCCGTCGTCTCCGTGCTTTTATTTTCTCAACGGGCGGAAAAAGACACAGGAAGTGGAAGCGTCAAAAAAAGAGGACGTGGTGACTGGCAGACGACGACGATGATGATGATGATGGTGTCAGTATTCTTCTTCTTCGGCACACACACACACACACACACGACCACTGCGACTCATTAACCTGTATTAAAATGTATAAAAGGGGCGGAGCTTGTTGACGGACAGAGATTATGAAAAATACTAAAAGTGGATTTAAGTTGTGTAAAAAAAAAAAAGAGATTCACAAAACAATAAAAAAATAGGATCAAATTTACTATTATTGTTTGTATTATATTTACCGTTGTGTTGGCAGAGGGATATTGAACAGAAATCAGCTGTAATAAAGTAATTTTAGTATAATTTTTCCCTCGTTTGTGTTTTTATTTGCAATGCTGCCCCCTGCTGTTTAAGATGACATTGATTTATTGTGTAAAAAACATGTCTGTGTCGCGACCTGATTTCTCTGTTTAAACGACGCCTTTAATCTCCGAGTTCAGGCTTTAATCTCAGAATTGTGACTTAAATCTCAGAATTTTCAGTTCCTTCTCGAAAAATCTTCTCATTCTGGTTTAAATCTGAGACTATTGCGTTTTCTCTCAAAACTATTTAATCTCCTGGGTCAGGATTTAATCTCAGATTTCTGACCTAAATCTCAGAATTTTGAGTTTCTTCTCAGGATTCTTTAATCTCAGAGTTCAGGCTTGAATTTCCCAGTTCAGGGTTTAATCTCAGATTTAGGTCAAAAATCTGAGATTAAACCCTGAACTGGGAACTGAGTTTTGAGTTTCTTCTCATTATTCTTTAATTTCCTAGTTTTGGCTTTAATCTCCTAATTCCAATTTAAATCCCAGAATTTTGAGTTTCTTCTCAGAATTCTTTAATCTCCTAGTTCTGGATTTATTTTAAAATTCCAATTTTCTTTTCAGAATTCTTTATTCTCTTAGCTCTGGATTTAATTTCATAATTCTGATTTAATTCGCAGAATTTTGGGTTTCTTCTCATAATTCTTTAATTTCCAAGTTTTGGCTTTAATCTCCTAATTCTGATTTAAATATCAGAATTTTGAGTTTCTTCTCAGAATTCTTTAATCTCCTAGTTCTGGATTTAATCTGAGAATTCCAATTTTCTTCTCAGAATTCTCTAATATCTCAGGTCTTGATTTAATTTCATAATTCTGGTTTAAATCTCAGACGTTTGAGTTTCTTCTCAGAATTTTCTTTAATCTCACCTGAGGTCACCTGACACAAGGGTCGTGGAGGTCGTGGAGGTCACCTGACACGAGGGTCGTGGAGGTCACCTGACACAAGGGTCGTGGAGGTCACCTGACACGTGGAGACGAGAGGATTATCACTGAAGACGAGCAGAGGAACGCGTCTGAACTTGAAACTCTTTATCTCGGTAGTTTATCTCATAGTTTTGTCTTTAATAACAGAGTCACGTGATCAGCCTGACAACAGAGAAAAGTCACATGATCGTCCCTGGGTGGGCTTGAACCACCAACCTTTCGGTTAACAGCCGAACGCGCTAACCAATTGCGCCACAGAGACATGTTTTGGTACATTAGAGGACAGGATTAGGACCTGGTTCTAGGATCGGGATTAGGTTTAATGGTGTGGGGACATTTTGTTTGGGTCCCACAATTTAAAGGTCTTTATTCCGGGACTAAGACCTGGTTTTTGGATTAGTGTCGTGGAGGTCACTTAACCCTTAATCCAGGTCCTAATCCTGTACTTCTGTCTATCGGATCACCCAGGGACGACCGTGTGACTTTGCTCACACACATGCTGACTCACCCCAATCCTTAATCCAGATTTAATTCTGACCCTAAAACCAGGTCTTAAACCCTGAAAGGTGCTCCAAAGTCAAGAGAATCAACATAAACAGTTTTGTGTTGTCAGGTGACCACACGGTGGTGCTGTTGGATTGAGATTATTGCAGATACTCAGTCAGTGTTTAATCTGACGTGGAGTCTGGTCCTCTGGACTTTCAAGGGCTTTTTCCAGCATTAAGACCTGGTTTTAGGCATTTTAGTTTTTATGGTTAGTGTAAGGGTCTCAAAATTAGGTCCCCACTAAGACTGCTGTGTGTGTGTGGGACTTGGACAGGGGTCTCAAACTGAGGTCCTCACTACGACTGTAGTGTCAACATGTGTGTGAGAAAAGTGCATGATTGTCCCTGGGTGTGAATATGGCAGAGAACATTTCAGGGTTTAAGACCTGGTTTCAGGGTCAGAATCAAGTCTGGATTAAGGGTTGGGGTGAGTCAGATTATATGTGAGAAAAAACATCTGGTCGTCCCTGGGTGGGCTTGAACCACCAACCTTTCGGTTAACAGCCGAACGCGCTAACCAATTGCGCCACAGAGACATGATTTGTGGGAATAGAGGACGGGATTAGGACCTGGATTAAGGGTAAGAATTAGGTTTGGGTTAATGGTTGAGGCTAATAGTGGTAATGTGTGTGTGTGTGTTTCAGGTATTACTAATATTGTAGTACAGGCAGATTGTGCCACAGAGACGAGATTAAGACATTAGACATGAGATTAAGACATTAGACATGAGATTAAGAAATTAGACATGAGATTAAGACATGATATTAAGACATTAGACATGTGATTATAACATTAAGAGGACAGTGATTTGTTCTTTTTCCTAATGGGGACATGTTATCTGGATCAGGGTTTAGACCTAGTTTTAGGGTTAGAATATGGTTTGGGTTAGTTTTTACAAAGAAAAACAACAGGTTTGTGTTCTCAGAGATTATTGTAGATACTCAGTTAGCATTTAATCTGACGTTGAGTCTGGTATGGGTTTTTCCAGCGTTAAGGCATTTTTGATGGTTATTGTGAGGGACTCTGACAGGGGTTTCAATCTCAGGTCCTCACTGTGAATGCTGTATCAGAATGTGTGTGAGAAAAGCACATGACCGTCCCTGGGTGGGCTTGAACCACCAACCTTTCGGTTAACAGCCGAACGCGCTAACCAATTGCGCCACAGAGACATGTTTAACAAATTTCGACGACAGGGTTTAGAAATCTTGTTTTAGGATTAGGATTAGGATTGAGTTTATAGTTGGAGCGAGATGTTGAATTGTAATGTGTGTGTGTGTGTGTGTGTGTGTGTGTGTGTGTGTGTGTGTGTGTGTGTGTGTGTGTGTGTGTGTTTCAGGTATTGCTAATATTGTGGGGACATATCATGTCTCAATCTGGTTAGCACATTTGTCTGTGTATCTATTACACTACTTTTACTTGTACTTATGTACATATAGTAAATAGTGGTACTTTTAATTGTACTTTACATATAGTTAATAGTGGTACTTTTACTTGTACTTAAGTACATATTGTAAATGGTGGTACTTTTACTTGTAATTAAGTACATATAGTAAAGGATGGTACTTTTACTTGTACTTAAGTACATATAGTTAATATTGGTACTTTTACTCGTACTTAAGTACATAATAGTAAATGGTGGTACTTTTACTTGTACTTGAGTATATAGTAGTTAATAGTGGTACTTTTAGTTGTACTTAAGTGCATATAGTAAATGGTTGTTCTTTTACTTTTACTTAAGTACATAATAGTAAATGGTTGTAGTTTTACTTGTACTTAAGTACATAATTATAAATGGTGGTACTTATACTTGAGTAGAATATTTCAGTAATTCTTTCCACCTCTTGCCTGTACATAATAGTAAATGGTGGTACTTCTACTTGTACTTAAGTACATAATAGTTAATGGTGGTACTTTTACTTGTACTTAAGTACATAATAGTAAATAGTGGTACTTCCACTTGTACGTATGTACATATAGTAAATGGTGGTACTTATACTTGAGTAGAATATTTCAGTAACATTTTCCACCTTTCGTCTGTACATGTTTCATGCATCTTCATGCCGCGACAGCAGGTGGCGCTCACGACAAAGTGTCTTAATCTCGGACACATGTGTCTGTGCGACATTAACCGTCGTAGAAGAAGAAGAAGTTCTACTTCCGGTTCATGTCCCGCTGTCTTTTCTTTTTTTCCTCCTGCGGAAACAGAAGAAATAAAATGATTAATTTCGATACAAACGCAGCGTGATAAACGCGTTTGTTTATTTTCGTACGAAGACGCGCGGGCCGTTTTGTTTGTTCGCGGCAGTTTTCGTGTTCGCCGGTTGTGGAAAAATAAAAGTTTACTCTTTCAGTTTTGTAGCAAAAAAAAAAAAAATAAAAAAAAATGGCTCCAACGATTCAGACACAAGCTCAACGAGAAGACGGTCACAGGTGAGAGAAGAAAACACACAAAACACTCTTAAATGTCTTTATTTAAGTGAGTCTACGTGAACGTATCGTTTATTATTTTGTTGATTGTTTTGTTTTACCCCTGTGTGCGACGTTAGCTAACAGCGCACGTTAGCTAAACAAGCTAACCCGCTTCAAATACCGCTAATCCTATTATTATGATTTATTTTTTTTAACAAATTATATTCTTTAATGTGTTTTCCCCCCAACTCAGTTGTACTTAATTATAGTCGATTTATTGAAAAATAATTCGCTAAATGACAGTGTTAGCTGGACTTAGCAAATGTTAGCCGGTGTCAATGCTACTCACAACGTCAACAGTCATTTTAAATGTAAATTATATGAACTAGTTTTACTCGTTAAAAAAAAGTTACACGGAACATTTACACTACTATGTTTTATTTGTACAAAGATAAATTAATGGGACCTAAACTTTTCTGATCTTTGCTGCCACAGGTGTTTTAAAAAAAAAAAGCTCATTGTTTTGTTTACTTTTCTATTTTCGATTTAAACACATCGCATTGAGTCGATAATTAGAGTATTTCTTGCTTACTATATTTAATTTTACTCGTTCCATTCTGTTTTTCAGTCGGCCGTCGTCTCACAGAACTGTCCCCGAGAGGTGAGTCTGTTTTCACTGTCACCCAGTTTAGTGTATTTCACAGATGTATTTAGTATAATAAATAGGATGATTATTAATGCAACAGCTTTAAAAGTCATCAAAATCTTGTCTCACATCACACACACACACACACATATATGTATATATATATATGTATATATATGTATATGTATGTGTATATATATATGTATATATATACATATATATATATATATATTTGTGTATATGCATATGTATATATGTGTATATATGTGTGTGTGTATATATGTGTATATATATGTATATATGTGTATATATGTTTATGTGTATATATGTGTATGTGTATATATATATATATATATATACATATATATATATATATATATATATATATATATATATACATATATATATATATATATATATATATATATATATATATATATATACATATATATATGTATGTATATATATATATATATATATATATATATATATATATATACATATACATATATGTATATACATGTATATATATTTATATATGTATATATATTTATATATATATATATATATATACATATATGTATATACATGTATATATATTTATATATGTATATATATTTATATATATATATATATACATATATATATATATATACATATATATATATATATATATATATATATATACATGTATATATATTTATATATGTATATATATTTATATATATATATATATATAGTCCAGTTGTACAGCTGTTTTTAATCTTCTTCTCTTTTTCCGTGTCCACGTTCAGGTCGGGGGTCGTGTGTCGAGTCAAATACTGCAACAGTTTACCCGACATCCCCTTTGACCCCAAGTTCATCACCTACCCGTTCGATCAGCACAGGTGAGGCAACAACAACAACAACAACGCTCGGTCACGTGACCCGTTTACGTTTATGTGCCGAGTGAACGCCTTTGCTGAGGGTCTGTGTTGTGACGGTGACAGGTTTGTTCAGTACAAAGCCACGTCTCTGGAGAAGCAGCACAAACACGACCTCCTGACGGAGCCCGACCTCGGCGTCACCATCGACCTCATCAACCCAGACACGTACCGCATCGACCCGTCCGGTAAGTCTGCGGCCACGGTCACGTGACTCTGTGTTTGATGATTTATTGTTGTTTTTAAAAGTTTTTTTAATCAAATATCTGCGTTGACTGGTCTGGTTTAGTTTTGTTGGATCCTGCCGATGAAAAACTGTTGGAAGAAGACATCCAGGCTCCTTCCAGCTCAAAGAGGTACGTTTAATTTATATTCATGGTATATTTATTACATATAATTTCAACATTTTTAACATTTTAAGAGAGAAAAACTGTTACAAATGCATACACATATGGGCTTGTAGAGCAAGCATCATGTGTTATCAGGGTTCATATGAGAAGTAAAAATATTCATCGTTTCTTGTATAATTGTAACTGAAATTAATGTATTTAACGTAAATGTTACACACGTGAAACACTTAACACTTTTGTGATTTAAAGTGTGTATTTAAACCCTCAAATTAGTTTTATTATTTGACACATACTTTTATTTGACCTCTTTTAGTCTATTTATAATTTAATTTAAACATTTTGTTTATTTTAATCTACTAATCCTCTCTCCTCTGTAGATCTGTTCTTATGCTCATTTTACTTCATGTCCTCATTAGTGTCATTTACTCACTGTATTATTCATATTATTCATGAATATGTTAATTGAAGTCTTTAGTTTCTCTTTTGTTCCCATAGATTGCTGTTAAATCATGGCTATATTTCGTCTCTTGTGTTTTCCCCTCGCTCTTCTTTTCTTCTTTTAGGTCACAACAACACGCCAAAGTGGTTCCGTGGATGAGGAAGACGGAATACATCTCCACGGAGTTTAACAGATACGGCGTTTCCAACGAGAAAGTGGAAGTCAAGTAAGTTTCAAACACATTTATCCATGTAAATTAAATCGAATACACGGCGCAAAGTGAAGCCATAAATAACAAAACCAGACAGAAACGACTCCTAACTTAATTAACTTCACTCCTAAATCACACGAGGCTTAGGTCTGAGAGTTTTGAGAGTTCACAGGACAGAGTTTGTGTGTGTGTTGTGTGTGTGTGTGTGTGTGTGTGTGTGTGTGTGTGTGTGTGTGTGTAACACAGGCGTGTTTTGTGTGCAGGATCGGCGTTTCCGTCAAACAACAGTTCACAGAAGAGGAGATCTACAAGGACAGAGACAGTCAGATCTCTGCCATCGAGAAGACGTTCGAAGACGCTCAGAAATCGGTGAGTGTTTGTGTGTAAATGTTGAGAAAGAAATGAGGAAGCAGTTACTGCTCTGGACTTTACACACACACACACACACACACACACACTCGAGCTGTGTGTTTTTTAATGTAATATCAGCGAGAAAGGAGTCATTAAGCTGTTGTTTTTGTCTTCAGATCGCTCAGCACTACAGTAAACCCAGAGTTACTCCTGTGGAGGTTCTACCTGTGTTCCCCGACTTCAAGGTGAGTTGGTTTCATTAGTGCTGTGGTCACACACTGTGTGTGTGTGCAAGAGATGGACTTCATCATCAGACTTTATAGCACTTTTCATGCAAAGTAACTCAAAGAGTTTCACAGGATAAAATGAAAAAATGCCAAATGAATCTAAAGGATTAACGATGAGGAAACGCAGAAGAGGGAAACATACTAGAGATTTTACAGAAATCTATGGGAATAAAAGAGAAAATTAACATATTCAAGGGTATTATTAATAACGCAGCAAGTAAATGAAACACAAGAGTTGATTAAAATTAAAAAATATGGAATTAAACTATAAGTAGACTAAAGGAGGTAACATAAAAGTATGGGTCATGCACGCAGAGAGAAATCGATTCATCCTGCCGATTGTTTTAAACTAACATGAGTGAATTATTTATTTTTTATTGCAGTTTGCACAATTTCTTTCTTGAAAACATGATAAATTCTTCTAAAGTATAAGAACAGATCTACAGAGGAGAGATTTAAAAGTACAAACTCAAACACAAGAGTCGATTAAACTGATGAAATTAAACTAAAGGAGGTGAAATAAAAGTGTGTGTTGAAGTTTAAATACACACTTTAAATAATCACAGCTTTATTTCACACCTTGTCTTTTTTATTATCAGTCTCCAGGAAGGCAGAGCTATGCATTTAAATGACTTTGACTAATTCTGACGTGCTGTGAAAACAGTCAATATTAATCTAAATAGTGTTTAATGTGTAAAAATGTGAAAAAAGTATAAACGTGGAGCTCCAGGGCGGGGGGGTGTGTGCATGGTGCTTGTTGTATCCACTCTGGGGCTCCAGGGCGGCGGGCTGGTGGTGCTCGGTGTCCCTGCTGTGGGGCTCCAGGGTGTGGGGCTAGGGGTGGTGGTAGTTGTCCCTGCTCTGGAGCTCCAGGGTGTGGGGCTGGAGGTGGTGGTAGTTGTTCCTGCTCTGGGGCTCCAGGGTGAGGGGCCGGAGGTGGTGCTCGGTGTCCCCGCTCTGGAGCTCCAGGGTGAGGGGCCGGAGGTGGTGGTAGTTGTTCCTGCTCTGGGGCTCCAGGGTGAGGGGCCGGAGGTGGTGGTAGTTGTCCCCGCTCTGGGGCTCCAGGGTGAGGGGCCGGAGGTGGTGGTAGTTGTTCCTGCTCTGGGGCTCCAGGGTGAGGGGCCGGAGGTGGTGGTAGTTGTCCCCGCTCTGGGGCTCCAGGGTGTGGGACTGGAGGTGGTTGTAGTTGTCCCCGCTCTGGGGCTCCAGGGTGTGGGGCTGGAGGTGGTGGTAGTTGTCCCTGCTCTGGCGCTCCAGGGTGTGGGGCTGGAGGTGGTGGTAGTTGTCCCCGCTCTGGGGCTCCAGGACGGCGGGCTGGTTGTATCTGTATGTAATGTTAACGTTGTGTACGTTGTCTTTTGTCCTCAGATGTGGATCAACCCGTGTGCTCAGGTCATCTTTGACTCTGATCCTGCACCTAAAGACTTCTCAGGACCTGCAGGAGTGGACATGATGTCTCAGGCCATGATCAGGTCAGCGTGGACGACCTCTTTTAAATCCTTCTATGGATAAATAAATACGAAGGAGCCCGTTTTATTTACGGCAACTTGTATGTGCTTGTGTCTTGAACGCAGAGGTATGATGGACGAAGAAGGCAATCAGTTTGTGGCGTACTTCCTGCCACACGAAGAAACGCTGCGTAAGCGTAAGAGAGACTGTGACGAGGGCTTGGATTACATGCCCGAGGACGTGTACGTACAAACATCGCTCCACACGTTTTTTACAGACGATGACTCACTCGAGAGATATACGTTGTTTATCGTGTGTTGTTTTCGTGTGCCGTGTTTCAGATACGATTACAAAATAGCCAGAGAGTACAACTGGAACGTGAAGAACAAAGCCAGCAAAGGCTACGAGGAGAACTACTTCTTTATCTTCAGAGATGGAGATGGTGTTTACTACAACGAGCTGGAGACCAGGTACGACCACCTGACCACCTTCACACACCTGTACAAGTCATTTCAGGGACTTGTTTTTTATTTACTCAAGTTACTTTTCTCTTATTGTCAATCTGTTTTTTGCCAACTCTGTTAATTTGTGCTGTTTTATTTAGTGACTTTTCAGACCCGTCGATCACTTTTATTCATCACTAAAGAGTGTAGCGGCTCCACACTCTCCCTCACTTAGCTCTCAGCCCACTTCTATGCATTTTATAAAATCAGACATTGGGCGGAGTTAACCTCAGAAGGACGAAATGCAAAAATCTGCCACAAATTGCAGCTTTTTTTTGCGGTCGGAAACGGCCCCTCGATATCGTGGAAACGACGTGTTCTGACAGTTCCTCTTCTCTCCTGCAGGGTGCGTCTGAGCAAGAGACGAGCTAAAGCCGGCGCTCAGTCGACCACGAACGCCGTGTTGGTTTGTAAACACAGAGACATGAACGAGAAAGAGCTGGAGGCTCAGGTGAGTGACGAGAGCATCGCAGTGTTTTCACTTTGTTTTTTTTTCAAAATATCAGTCGCCTGGGCTTTATTAACACTTGACACGCTTATAATTAATGTAATAATAAGACAAATCCTTCGTCTGAGAGCAGTAGACGCTTGTGTTTCCCTGACGAAAGGAAAAATAAGGTCCATAATAATAAAATGTCTCTTGATTTGCTTTCCACTTCTTAACAAACTGATTTAAAAAAGAGTAAAAGGTCTAAAGGTTCTAAAGAGAGGCAGAGTTTTCAAACTCGAGGCTCATGTGACCTGTCAATCAATTTCATGTGGCCTGCTACTTTGTATGTACACGTTTTATTTATTTATTTATTAAATCAAATATGCCTTGTAAAGAGATTCCAGGGTGGCTGACGGTCACAAAACAGCTAGCTACGCTAATGCTAATCGTAGCCTCGCTAGCTTACCTTTGGAAACTGGTTCGCCAAGTTTGCTGCAAAATAGTTAGCATGCTAATGCTAAATAAATATGTGCTTGCGTATTGGTGAACGGACACCTGGTCGTTTCAGTGTAACACCATGTTCTCCCCGCTCCAGACAGCGCAGCTGCTGCTGATGAGCCGCTGCCTGCCTGGTGTAGCGTGATAAATCGGCGAAAAATTTAAATGATTACAAAAAAAGGTGAAATCAAGGGTGCACATCGGGCCACGCTCAACCCATATCCAAAGTCTTAGGACAATCTGACTAACGGCCAGCGAGATATGCCTGTCACAGACACACACAACTTGCTTTATAGATGGATGTAAAACTCCCAGAAGTCCCAGTCTTCCACACCACTAGGTGGCAGCACTTGGGCTGCCATTACACACGTGCTGGCACTAATATACTCAAACTAAGACGACGTACGTTTAAATGACAGAACGTCAGGAAACGTCTGCGATGATTCTTGTTGTTGATGTTTTGTTTTTGTCTTGGTTGTCGTTAACAGGAAGCGCGTAAAGCTCAGCTGGAGAATCACGAGCCTGAAGACGAGGAGGACCTCCTGGACCTGGACAAAGACCTGCAGGACTCAGGTCAGTCGTCTTTCCTTCTCTTTGTGCGTTTGTCCTCGTCAGACGTCGGCGAATCGTCTGCTGAATCCGAATCTTCTTCTTCTTCCCGCAGGCGACGACAAGGAAAAAGGCAGCGGCAGCGACGCCGAGAACTCTGGCAGCGAATCGGAGCGGGAGGACGAGGTGCGCGAGGAGCGCGAGAAGCGTGGCGGAGAGGAGGAGGATGAGGACCAGGACAAGGCGAAGAAGAGGAGGAAGCTCAGCGGCAGCGGCAGCGAGAGCGGCGAGGATCGCACCAGGGAGATGCGAGACGAGGAGGAGATCTTCGGAAGCGACGACGACAGCGACAACGACGGCGACGACGGCGACGACAACGAGCCCAAGAACTCGGACGAGGGCAGCGGCAGCGAGGACGAAGGCGCGGACAGAGCCCGCAGCAGGAGCCGCAGCAGGAGCAGGAGCCGGAGCCGGAGCCGCAGCAGAAGCAGGAGCCGGAGCCGGAGTCGCAGCAGGAGCCGGAGCAGGAGCCGCAGCAGGAGCCGCAGCGCGTCCCCGGCTCGCAGCGACAGAAGCAGCGAGCACTCGGAGGCTCGAGCTCAGAGCGGCAGCGGCAGCGAGCGAGCATCCGACTCCAGCGACGCCAGCGACAGCGAGTAACGACGTCCGCGCTCTCCGTCTCCGCGGTTACCGCGTGAATGAATATGCGAGACGGAAGCTCGGCGGATCTGGACTGAAGTCCACTTTTTTTAGACGTAGGTTTGGTTTCACTTTCTTTCCTCTGTCAGAACAGAATCATGTAAAAAAAAAATGTCTTTGTTTTGCTTCACGTCTGCGTTTGTGTCTTTGGAACTGAAAATAAACAGCAGGTGGCGCTTTTTTAAGAAACTCCGTTGTCAAATGTTTTTTCTTTTTGCTGCTGTAATAAGTGAATAAAGTTTATCTCATCATGACACTGATGGGCCTGCAAACGATTCATTGATTTCTAAATTAATTTATCTACTAGTTTAAGTTTCAATTCAACATAATCTGCTTTCGCTTAATGTTTGTGAATATTTATGAGGAATAATTTAAAATAAATTCACCATCATACAGGGCAGTGTCATCAAACCTTAGGAAAACATGATACTACAAAAGTCACCACGTTTTCGGCCATTGCACTTTTTGTAAAGGTCAGATTAGATTAGAGTTGACCAGATTATATTATATTAGATCAGATTAGACCACTTTTTAAAGACCATGAACCATCATTATCTTAACGTATCTTGATTTATCTTAACTTATTGTATCCTAAGTCATCTTGACATATTTGATCTTAAATTAACTTATTGTCTTAAGTTATATCTTGACTTATTTTTTCAAATTTTAACTTATTTCTTATTTTACCTTGATGTGTTTTATCTCATCTTAAATTAATGTATCTTGATTTTCATTAAATTATTGTATCTTAACTTATCTTGACATGTTTTATCTTCAATTAACTTGTCTTAAGTTATATCTGGACTTATTTTTTCTAATTAAACTTGTTTTATCTTAACTTATCTTGTCATTTGATCTTATCTTAACTTTGTATCTTATACATTATTAGAGAAAAACAAAGTATACATGATTTATTGCTGTAGTCAGTCCAAACAGCCAGTAGTACTATAGTACTATAGAGTAGAACATAAATTATAGATAATTCAACACAAATTAACTTTTTTTTACATTACTTTTCAGACTTTAGACACTGAACACAGCCAATTAAAACCTAGACAACCATTTAATTCTGTCATCAGTGCACCAGATTATTTCTGGATTAGTTAAAGTGCAGTTGTTTTTTATTCATCATAATGAGGACAGTGTGTAAAAAAAAGTATGATTTAATATGAATTCCATATCAACTAAGATTTAAACATAATAAAGTTTTTAATGAATTAAAAACAATAATAACCTCCCCTGATAAAAAAATCACAAAAACAAAATTCCTCCATCATCAGTTTTCTGTCTCTTTTATTGTTCACACTGTTGGCGGAAGACGACGTGACGTACCGTCCGGACGTGATGACGTCGCGCTTACGTCTTACGTCACCCT
This sequence comes from Microchirus variegatus, assembly GCF_963457635.1. Classification (NCBI taxonomy): domain Eukaryota; kingdom Metazoa; phylum Chordata; class Actinopteri; order Pleuronectiformes; family Soleidae; genus Microchirus; species Microchirus variegatus. Next base: position 1,541,979 of record NC_139804.1, read on the forward strand.
CAAAATCGAAGAAGATTTCTCCAGGCGTACACTCTTTTATTTTCTGTGCTGTAAAAAACATTTTTGTGCGCATATTTTGCGCACCATGGTTTGCGTGACATCGCGGGACCGTGTCGCTGCGAAGGAATAACACGCGCCGCCACGCGCGGGGACCCAAATCTACGCTTCTTTCGGCTGAGCTAGCGCTTTTTTAGCATCTGTTAGCAACACCCGCTAAGCTAAGAGGCTAGCGGTCCCTGCCCCACCGTCGAGCTGTGCGTTAGCACGTTAGCCTAGCTCGCTAACCAGTGACAACTGACAAAAGGTAAACAACAAAGCCTTTGTGTGTGTTTTACTGTGATTAACCGGGTTAATAAGTGAACGTAGTCGGTCGATGTACACCCTGCTGTCAACAAAGCAGTTTAACAGCGCGGTGACGCTGGTGTTTTGTGCCGCTGTGGGTGAAGTACGAGGCGGAGAAAAGGAGCAGCAGCAACAGCGTCAACGAAAAACAATACAAATCCCGAATCCCCTCATCACTAAAGAGGCCGACGGAGCTAACTGTGGCTAACAGCTAATTAGTGCTAAGCTACTTCTGCAACAAATCTTTGCCTTGTTTTAAACGAACACATACTCGCAGTTACAGTTGTAATAGTTTATCGATAGCAGCCTGAAGTCAGACCCTCGGAATCCCCTGTTTTAAAGCTCATTATGTCACAGGTGGTACCATTTTCAGCTCTGTCAGCGAGCTTATTTACCCATTTAGCTCTATTTGTGGCTTTATTTGACATTGACAGCACATACTTTTCATCATTTCTGATAACATTGCAGGGCTTTTATGTGCTATTTATGGCCTGGTGTCACAGCAGCCTCCCTGAAACTCAAATACTGTGACACTGGACTGGCAGACATTTCACTATTTTTTGATAGTCATGCACCATATTGGACTTTAAAAAGAACAGATATGCCGATATATACAAAGCCTGTAAAGATAGAGGTAATAATAATAATTTAAAAAATGTGTATTTCAACATATTTGAAAGTACAACATAGAAGGATATTAACAATATGACTATAACAGGTTAAATAAGATAGAATATACATTATATACAGCATTTGCTTGATATTTACGTTATAAATAAGGATTGAACATGAGATATTGTATATGTATTTTGCACTTATGTGAAGTATATTGTACACATTGCATGTTGGATGAGTAACCTGTTGCGTATAGGGAGTGTTTCGGCCGATACTGATGTATAAGTTTTTCCATGCACCCAACTGCAGAGCTCATTTAGACTTTTCTGTAGTGAAATTAACATCTTGTCACCGATGAATCGATTCTCAATTCAATCCAACTTTATTTATAAAGCACTAAAAACAACTGCTGAAACAAAGTGCTGCACATCAGAGATAAATAAATAAAACACATGAAACATAATCACATTTAGTAATCGATTAATAACACTGTGTTACAAAAAATTTTTTTCAACTGATTTAGGACCATTTTGCACCACCGAATCCAAAAATGACATCCATGTTTCTCAATCAGGTCAGGTTTTTATGCTAATTTGATTTTGAAAAGTCCGGCCTTCTGACAAAATTGATCACATTTTTGTGACATTATCAGTTGATTTTCCTTAATATTACATAATATATAAATGTACATCAGAGATAAGTAAATAAAACACATGAAACGTACACACGTGTGACCTCATAGACCTAAGAACAAACAATGAAACAATAAAAAAACTGAAGCAAATATAAAAACAACACAAATAAACAGGTTGTACGATTAAACTATAAAAGAAAGAAAATATAAAAACAATACGGGGTCGAAAGCCAAAGAGTAAAAATGGGTTTTAAAACTGTCAAAATAGTTTGCGATACATTTAGTAAACATGAACCCAACAGCCACAATCAGGTTTCACTTGATTGTGGAGTTAAATTAGCTCAGCAAAACAATAGAAAAGGCGACAAAACAAACAGCAGGTCTGGGGAAGTAAACACACAGGAAAAACACAAGAATTTGTAATATTGGTAAAAGCCCAGAGGCAGAAAGTCACACACTGAGAGAGCATGTATTAGCCAACACGAGGAGCAGCACAGCATTAAGCAGCAATTAGAATATGAGTAAGTGCATGTATGTGCAGCAGGTATTGACATGAAACAGAACATTAAGCAGCCGCAGCAGCAGGATATGACTAAAACAAGTGCTGGTGGAACTAAAGGTCAGCAGCCTGTAGGAGTTCTGACCTGTAAAACGACTTAAACATGAGTGTGAGGCTGCAACCGACGCTGTGTTCCGTTTACGTCGGAACTCAGAAGTGGGAGCGACGTCTCCGCGGAGTTCACCGCATTCCAGTGAAGAAGTCTGAAACACAAATGTATCTGGGGCTCGTCGTAGTGAACAAGTCGATAACAACGCCGCGCAGTGTTTCCCAGAACCTTGACATTGATTTAGAGTGTTTGGAATGTATGGAAACATATTAGTTTATGACTTTTTTTCCTATCTTTGAATGCAGAAATGTTGCATTAAATTAATCTTCACGCATATAAATAACGAGGGAACGGAATCATGAGAAGAAACCAGTGGAGAAACTTTGTCTCTTCAGGCCAAACTTCACCACGATTCTGTAAGAACGGTTTTCAAAGGTTTCAGGAAGTTCCGGTTTCTTTGTAACCAGGCTCTGCTCATGTTAATATTTTAATGTCATTAACAGAACTCCGTTCTGATTGGTTAGATGTGTCAGAGGTGAAACTTTGGGGGAAAAAAAATCCACCTTGGTCTTAAAAATAAAGTAACTATTGCTCGGTGAAAAGTCGTAAAGAATAATAAATTATGTTATCGTAATATGAATTTTCTCAGCCCATTAGTGGTGTGAGAAGATATTGGTAAATATATTATAATATCTCATGACGTGATATTGTTTATTTGTTGTATTTCGGCCTCCGACCACTAGTTGGCAGCAAGAAAACTAAACAGCTGCAACAATTAATTGTCAACTAATTTGATAACTGGTTAATCATAATTAAGAGTAATTTTTTAAACATTTAAAACAAGTTTTCTTGGTTTTCAGCTTCTCTGGCGTCTTTGCTCCATGGAACAAAGAAATCATTGAATAAACAACTGAATCATTTTGGTTTTTGGATTTGATTAAATTTCGCAAATTGAATCACATCATTTCGTACCATTTTCTTTTGCTTATGAGAGATAATTTTTTACAGATTTCACTAAAACGCGGGTCTCTTACTTGGTGCATCATTAAAAATAATATTTACATTGAAAAAATTCACCAAAATTAGTTACATTAACGCACTATTTATTTAATACGATCACGCTAATTCAAACTCTAACCCGGTTCACGCTAACGGACATTTTTAGTAATTAAAAAGTTGTCCAGCAGAGGGCGCTGTGAGTGCAGCACGCCCTCTTTGCTCGTAAGAAGAAGACGACAGTAACGTTACGTTATTTTTAGGTGAAGTCATGAACAGATCTGCGTTCTCTGCTGTTAAATATTATATTAAATATACGATATTTAGAGAATAGCGTCATTTCCAGGTTTGTGAAACACTGATTAACATTTAACTGAAATAATCTTTAGCTGCAGATGGAGGAATTATTAATGTGACGAAGACATTTAGTCAATTCTGAACTAATGAGGTTTTTCTCTCTTGTTTTTTAGGGCATGGATGATGTGATTGTGAACACGCAAGAGTGAAAAGAAAGAAAGAAAGAAAGAAAGAAGGAAGTAAAACCCGGTTTGTGGATCAGCGGTGACACCTGACGCTCGTCCCCTCGGCCTCTCTTCGTCGGAGACGCTCCACGCCGCCACGTTCAGGCGCGTTAGATCTTCCTGCGCCTGAACCATGTGAGGGCCCCTCGGTCCAGTCTGAGGGGATCCCAGGACTGTCGCCAGTGCGCCCCCTGCTGTGCGGGGAGCGCGACTGATCCTGTTGTTTGTGTGTTTGAGAGAGAGAGAGAGAGAGAGAGAGAGAGCGGTCTTTTCACTCGCCCCCTCCCCAAAGACACATTCCTGCTCTCCTTCCCCCCCGAGGAGACACGCCATGATGTTCCGAGACCAGGTCGGTATCCTCACAGATTGGTTCAAAGGCTGGAACGAGTGCGAGCAGACGGTGGCGCTGTTGTCCCTCCTGAAGAGGGCGTCCCGCACCCAGGCTCGCTTCTTGCACATCTGCCTCGAGCACTGGCTGGCAGACTGCACCGAGATCCACATCCTGGAAGCAGAGGCCAACAATGCAGGTACATCAGCGGTTTACCACCAGGGTTACCCCGTGCTCCTGAGATACACACACACACACACGGTATCCGTGGGGTCTTAAAAAGTCTTAAATCCAATAATTTAAGGCCTTAAAATGTCTAAAATTCTCCTAAAATCTCATAAAAGGTCTTAAATACAATTTTGAAAGGTCTTAAAAATCTATTATCGTGACGTAACATAACTACAACGCGGAACTAAAGTCGAGCACCACTAGCTAGTGTGCTGTGCCCGCGCCGCGCGGTGTGTTTACCGCTTAGCATAGCAGTGGAGAAAACTTAAAGAAAGCCCACAGCTAAGCCGAACTGCTTGCATAAGTTCGACGATTTGTGGCTCCAATGTCTTGTGTACTTTTTTGCCAGTATGGATGTGAAATGGGTCTTAAATTGTATTCATTATGGTCTTAAAAAAGTCTTAAAAAGTCTTACATTTGACTTGTTGAAACCTGCAGAGACCCTGCACACATATAAATATCTATATACACACCCGGTTTACCTGGTTTCTCTGAGATTTCAGCTTCTTAAATGTGAATATTATCTGTTTTTTTGCTCCACATTACAAAGAAATCATTCAAACTGAATCATTTTAGTTTGCGGACAAAATTTCCACGTTTAAGAAACACTAGAGCTGCAACTAATGATTATTATCCTAATAGATTAATCTGTAGATTATTTTCTCAATGAATCGTTTGGTCCATGAAATGTTAAAAACCGCTGATCAGTGTTTGTCAAAACCTGGAAATGACGATGTTCTCGAATGTCAGTTTTATTGATTTCTTTATGTGAAGCAAAGAAACGAAGAAATATTTACATATTCACATTTAAGAAGGATTAATGATGATCAAAAAAGTTGACGATTAATTTAGTAATCCATTAATAACACTGGGTTACTAAAAAAATTTAAGTTTATGTCTTTTCAACTGAATTAGGACCATTTTTGCACCGCTGAATCCAAAAATGACATCCATATTTCTCAATCAGGTCAGGTTTTTATGCTAATTTGATTTTGAGAAGTCCGATCTTCTGACAAAATGTATAACATTTTTTTGACATTATCAGTTGATTTTCGTTTATTTCTCATCCAAAAAAGATTATTTTTGCAAGATCTTCACGTCGAAGCCATTTCATTCACTTGTAATATATAAAAAAAACATTAAGTCATAAGTTGGCACGTGCAAAATCTTCAGAATTTGTTTTTTTTGCAAGAAATATAAAATAATTTTGCATCATATGACGTGAAAATACCCGTAAACAAAATAATAATAATACCCGTTAGCTTTGTTCAGAAAGTTGACCTGAATGAGCAAAACCAATGTGATTATTGGATTCAGCACATCAAAATGATCCTAAATCAGCCAAAAAAAACAATAAATGTGTTGACCAGTGTAATCGATGAATTGTTTCAGCATTTTTCAACATATTATGGACCAAACAACTAATCTATTAATCAAGAAAATAACTGACAGATTTCTAGATTATGTAAATAATCATTAGTTGCTGTGTTTGCACAGAATATTAACATAAACTCTGGTAACAAACAACTTTTTTAAGACCGGAGAGACACTGTTTTCAGTCTTTTCTCCACAATTATTTTATCCACGCGTTCTCAGCCATTATTTTATAATGTACATCATGTGTAAAGCTTGTGATTCACATGGACTTTAACTGCATAATAATAAGATCGTAAACGTGCCATTGACGTCCTCTGTTCTCCTGTGTTCCTCAGCCATTGTCAGCCAGTGGCACCAGGAGCCTAAAGAGAAAGTGGTTTCCTTGCTGCTCTCCCACCTGCCTCTGCTGCAGCCGCGCAACAGCGAGGCCAAGTGCGAGTACATGAAGCTGCTGCAGAAAGTGCTGAGTCACACCATCGAGAGCAGCCTGTTTGTGGAGGAGAGCAGGCAGCTGCTGTCCTACGCGCTCATCCACCCGGCCACCACGCTGGACGACCGCACCTCCCTGGCCATGTGGCTGAACCACCTGGAGGAGCACCTCTCCAGCGGCTACGCGCCGCGCCCTCCCTCCAGCCCGTACCACCCTCGCCAGGGCTCGGACGAGTGGCCCAGCTCCGCCGAGGCGCTGGAGCCCGGACACGCCTGGCACGACAAGTCGCCGTCATCCAGCACTTCGCCCGCCGGACAGAACGGACACATGGCGTTCCCGGGCGGGATGTCGTCTCCCATCAACAGCAATAACACAGGTGACGCATTTACGCTGCGACGATTTATTCATGTCTGATTGATGTAGTCACACAAAACTTAACTTCATTTAATTCAATAGTAAAACGTAGTATATAGAGCTAAAACAATGCATTGATTAATCGCCAGCTATTTTGATAATCGATGAATCGATTTTATTCATTTTTTAAAACACTTTTAAAGTTTATTTTTAGTGTTAATTGTAATTTCACAAATGTCGCAATACGTGAGCGATAACGGTAAGTCGTCACACTTTGCACATGTGCAGAATAAATCAGGTTTCAGGTGTACAAATCGAGTCGCGACAGCTTGTTTTGACAGCACTAAATTAACCGTCAACTATTTTGATAATCGGTGAATTGGTCTGAAGCTTTTTTCGTGATTAAAACAAGATTTCTGTTCAACACCGATCGACGTTTTTATAACATTTTATGTACCAAAGGATTAGTCAAGAAAGTAATCTACAGATTAATCGATTACGAAAATAATCGTTATTTGCACCTCTAGTAGGATGTAAAGTTCACATCTCGACTGAAATTACATGCTTAAGTGTCTATTTAAGTAGTACCCCTGAGTGTCCAGCAGAGGTCGCATGAGGTTTCCTACCGTATCAGCAGCGACACCATTTTGGAAATGTAAGACGGAGACTCTGACCTCTTTGAATTGAACAGCTGCTTGAGCTTCCTCCTGTTGTCAGCGATTTCAGTTTAGACGCTAAAGCTAGCACTTCTGATAACAAGGTAACGGTTATTAAAATTGGTAATAATGTAGTAAACTGTGACGTTTGTGGTGTCGTAGGTGAGGAGTGTGTTTGTTAGAATTTATTCAAACTACTTCATTTGTTTGAATCAACCTAAAATTGTAAGGAAACTAGTTTTCACATTGCGTTACAGCAGAACTTGACCATATCTATAGCTTCAATTCAATAATTACTGTACGAGATGAGCACGGACATATTAACCACTGTACTCTCAGGCATGAGTGAGGTCTTAAAGAAATGAATTGTTACTAATGTTTATTTAATGCATTTATAATTTGCACACAACGAGAGTAAGCAATGAAAAACCGATGGGATAAATCGCAACCTTTGCCATTTGCTAATTGCTTTGATTCAGTTTGTAGGTTTGATTTGAAAATGATGAATTGTTTCACGCGTCCTTTGTTTAACATTAAAAAAACTGACGAAATGTACGATATGTGATCCGGCGCTGGGCGCGCTAACGGCGTCAACGTTGGCATGATGCGTTTCCATGACGACTGACCGGAAAAATGTGTGACGTCATGTTTACGTGACTCCCGATTGTTAAAATGAGTCTCTAAAGTGACCCTAAACTTTAAAAACAGTGGCACACATACGCAGTACACAGGTACGCTAACGTTATTTGTTAGCGCTGCTCTTTTCCTTGAATAAACGGACCGCTCCAGTTCCACTGTAGGCTAACGCTAACGGCGCTAAAAGGAGCTAATGCAGCTAAGGGAGCTAACTGGTAAACGGTACCAGGACTCCGGTGTCGAGGCACGTAAACATGACGTCACGCGAGTCTTTTTACGCTGAGTCGTCAAGGAAACGCATCATGCCCAGCATTAATATGATCTACTGTATGTAGAACAGATTATTAACAGGTAATTACTAAAAAAAATAGGTAAACAAATGCCTCCTCTCACCCGTGGATTCCTTCTCTCCTCTTGTCTCCTCAGGTCTGGGTGGACAGATGCAGCCCAGTCCTCTGAAGAAGTCCATGTCGGCGATTCCCTCCAGCCCTCAGGCCTGTGGCTCAGAGTGGATCGGTCAGGACGACATCGGAGGGCGACAGAGCTTCATCCCGACGGACCATGCTCCGCTCTCGCCTCAGAGCAGCGTGGCGTCCTCGGGCAGCGAGCAGACGGACGACCCGGGCTCGGCTCGCAACACTTTCCAGGAGGACGGCAGCGGCATGAAAGGTCAAAGTTCACCACCTGAAGAAACAAAAATACCCCACCTGTGTTTCTAGTGATCTAAACTGTAACATGTCGTTGCGTTGTTGTGTTTTTTGTTGTTGTAGATGTTCCCGCGTGGCTGAAAAGTCTCCGCCTTCACAAATATGCATCGCTCTTCTCCCAGATGAACTACGAGGAGATGATGATTCTCACGGAGCAGCACCTCGAGTCACAGGTCTTTAAAACCTCCCTTTTGCATTGTTTAATACATGAAATGCATCATATTATGGTCTAGTTTACATCAATAAGTTTCACTAAAGGGGTCTCAAGCTCAAATTCTAGTCTAGTGTGGTCATGAGAGGGAAAAAAACATTATAAATATCTCATAACTTAACTAACTTAACGACTGTATTCATAAACGTGTATTTTTTAGATTATTGGGTATCATTGATGTTTTGTCTGGGTGGATTTGATTAAATTTTTAGATTTAACGTTGATTCATGTGAAGATATTTCAGTTTTAATACCATTTTTCTTTTGGTTATGAGAGATCATTTTTACAGAACTAGCTAAAACGTAGGTCTCTAACCTGGTGCCTCTTTAAAAATAATATTTACGTTGAAATAATTTGCCTAAATTAGTGACATTAACGCACCTTTTATTAAATACGATCACACTAATTCAAACGCTAACCCTGTTCAAGTTAAAAATATCCAGCCTATAATCGCTAACAGACATTTTAGTGTAATTAACGAGTTGTCCAGCAGAGGGCGCAGTAATTTTAGACCACATAAATAGCGTTTTCTTATCGACACCATAGACGGTGAAGTCATGAACAAATCTTCGTTAAATCACAGTCACGCGGGACGATCGCGGTCAAGTCTCACGAGATTTGCACACAGGAAACAGGAAATGGGATATATTAAAGGATCAATTTGTGGGTTTTATGATTCACTGTCAGGTCCTCTGATTACAAATCTATTTTAATGTGATATTTTTGAATCCAGAGCGATTTTTGTATACCATAATATGTCATAAAATGACTCGTTTTGAATGATTTCTTTGTTTTATAGCGTGTGGGGGGGGGGGGGGGGCGGGGCTGTGGTGATTCCTCCCCCCTCATCAGTCGTGAACATTAATGTCCTCAAACCTGATGATACATCAACTGTCAATGAGCCGTGAAATGAAGCAGCGATAGCCTACAGTTCTATCAAAGCACTCGCTCGCACACACACATAAACGCTCTGCCCCTTGGCTTTAATCAAACACATGGTGATTAGCTTTGTTATTTAGGAAGCGTAGAAAGTATAAATTGCCCAGTGAGTTTCCCGCTTTCTCATGTTCATTCTTTTCCTTTCTTTTCTTTTTTTTTTGCTTTCAGAACGTCACTAAAGGAGCGAGACACAAGATCGCGCTGAGCATCCAGAAACTGCGAGAGAGGCAGAGTGTGCTCAAGTCTTTAGAGAAGGTAAAGCAAACCGATGATCAGGCTGCCTGGATTTATTTAGGTGGATTTTATGGCTAGAATTGTCAAAAAATGCTCAATGAGTGAGTTCTTCTGGCCTTTTTTTTTTACAAGATAACTTTCACGTTCAATATCTGGCAGTTATTCAACCGTTGAGGATTGGACTTTGATTGGACAGTCGTTCCATAATGGTTCTAAGAGGTTCTACCACGGGCTGTAATCAACCAAAGAACAACTCTTGGTCGACTAAAGCCATGAAATTTCTACTAAAAATTGACTAATCGGCTATTTTTTTTTTTTGAGACAAATGTTAAACATAACATAACAATAGGCACAACTAGAATAAAAATATAAATTTGGCAAGTATAAAATGGTACTTAAAGTGATACAAAATATGCAAGTATTAGTGGTTCATATTACTGGGCTATTAGCTGACTGTTACTCATCATGGTTTATAGGCATGTACGTACAAAGGTGGATACCAACTTGATCCCATAAGTGTACCCTTATTGTGATACGTAATATAAAAAAATAAATTAAAAAAATTTAAAAAAGGGCAAGAAAAAAAAAATAGTAGTAATAATAATAATGTGTGCATGCACAATTATATACACACACAAATATATAAAAAGGAAATAATAATAATGAATAAATAAAGACTAATCGGCTATTTTAATTTGAAAAGACCCGCAGCCGCGTCTGGAGTCTGACGGCTCTGACAGCGTTTTGCATTACGTTCATCTGCGCAATACCATAGCCCGTGATATCCGAAAATAATGTACTGTCAACTCGTAATGGTGCGCCTGCAGTTATAAAACTAATCAACGATTATTAGACTAAAACATTGAAATATGCTAATAATTCTGATATGTTCATACTCAAAACGGACGGAGCAACCGTAGCTTAGCGTTTTTAAATATGCCATGTTTGTAGTAGCGCTGTGAAAAGCAAACTGTTGCTCGCAAAGTTTGCGTTCCACTTTTTTTTTTTTTTTTACCGTCATCTACTTTTGAAAAATGCTGCCACGCTGCTGATGTCCTTGACATGGATGAGACTGACTGTAGCCTAACATGAAAAGCTCAAAATTCACAGCTAATTAATGGCAACGCTAATCTGTCTGTCGCTCACGAGCCACGGAGCGACAACAACCCACTGGGCTGGACTAAACCAAAATAGTGGAAAACAAGGGGGGTGTAAAAAATGTACAGCCCTAGTTCTACCGTAATGACAAGTATATGAGCCCAATTAAAGCTCCATTTCCCTGCTTTACGGTGTCCGTCCATCCATCTTTTACCGCTTTATCCTCCTCACGGAGCTGCTGCACCAATCTCAGCTGGTATAGAGGCGAAAGGCGGAGTCACACCCACACCTTGACAGATCGCCAGTCCGTAGTTTTTTGAATTTTCTAGATATCACAAACTAGGTCTAGGAGTTACGGTAATGAGAAGAACACACGACAAATCCACCGATACTGTTCTTAAGGCCGATTTGTTGTTACAGATTATTACTAGTTAATTAATGAGACGGATCGTTTCTGGCCCACACTAGAGGATTTAATCCTGAGAAAGCTCAGACTAGACAATCCAGTCGAGACTCAGGAACACACCAGGAGATTCCAGGGATTAGGGATCTCGCAGAAACTCGCGCCAATTTATTTTTTGTGCTGATATTTTTGATGAAGTCAAAGCTGAGAAGACGGAATCAACTTGTCTCGTACTTAAGTTACGCTTCTAAAGAAAAGTACTTAAACATCTGTTTCCCGGTCGACTCGCTCTCGTTGGTTAATGCCGGGTTCTGGGAGTAAAATTCAAACATGTTTAATACTTACGATGGGAAATCTGAAGACACCCACGGTCGTCAGAAGAGCCAGATTGGGACTGAAATCTGGCAGATTATCATCTAGTGTAAGGGGTGGGGCTTTAGCTGTGTTTGGAACCTATTGCTGCGTTCGATCGTTTGATATCGTTATAAATCACACTGCAAATCAAACCAGTCCTTCTGTCAGGCTGATATATTGCGATATTGTCTCTCGTCAGGACATCTTGGAAGGCGGAAACCTCCGTAACGCCCTCCAGGAGCTGCAGCAGATCGTCACCACGCCCATCAAGGCCTACAGCCCGCCCAGCGCCGCACAGTTAGACGCCATGTCCTCCTCCTCCTCTTCAGACGTCACCAAAACAGGAGCAGACAAAAATTCTGAGGGCTTCCAGTCCCACAACCCAGCTCCATGTGATGGAGACACGTCAGCCACGCCCATCTCTGAGGGAGACATCCCCGGACAGTTCACCCGCGTCATGGGAAAAGGTCAGAATAGAGTTTCCAGAACATCAAGAGCAAAACTGTAGAATAAAAGTGTTTCTATGCTCTATATTACAAAGAAAGTATTTAAACTGCACAATAATACTAATTTAATTAAAATTTTGAAGTTTTGGGAAACACTAGTCAATATTTTCTGACATTTTATGAGCCAGACTTGAGTGAAAATGGTGAATAAATTAAGATAATTAATTTCAGCCCTAATATCAATGCATTTTTGTGTTTATTTCCCTTCAGTTTGCACCCAGCTGCTGGTCTCCAGACCAGACGAGGAGAACATCAGCTGTTACCTTCAACTCATTGAGAAGTGTCTCGCGCATGAGGTGAGAGCTTTGATTTCGTCATTCAGGGTCGTTTTGAAGTGTTTCAATTAGATGTGGGCGCTAGGTTAACGCATGACGCCGTTTCCATGACGACTGACCGGAAAAAGACCCCGCGTGACTTCATGTTTGCGTGCCGTGACACCGGAGTCCAGGCACCGTTTAGCAGTTAGCGCCATTAGCTGTGTTAGCTCCTTTAGCGCTGGTTAGCGTTAGCCTACAGTGGAACTGGAGCGGTCTGTTTTATTAAAGCGACCTAGACCGGAAGTTCCAATTAAGGCTGTTTGGTGTGTACCTGCGTCATTACCTTGTTTATGAAGCCCTGAAGGTTCTAAACAAACAGTTCAGCCACTGCTGAGAACGCTGTGTTTTATTGTAATCTCGGGCTCAGCGAGATCTCTGAAAAAACCCGGTCCGGTTACGTAAACAGCGGTTCTCCTGAACAGCAGATCCTCCTGCTCCAGGCACTAGTCCGGGCACATCCGGTTGCGTACATTGAACCGCAGAAGAAGAATAACGTCCGTTGTGGAGGTGTTTCACGAGCGACAGTGTCTTCTGACTCTGGGTCTGACTCCGGGTCAAAGGTCGTCAAAGGGACTGCGGCGGGGAGTCGTGAAGAAGCTATTTTTAAACACTGTTAAAACAATGTTTTGATAATGAGTAGCAGTGCATCCACCGTTCCAGAGGGGGGCGCTGCGCTTCTGAGAGCGGGTGTGCTGAATATACTGGCCAATCACAACACACTCTGTCTTCTGGGTGAGAGAGTTGAGTCTCAAATCTCGCAGCTGGGAAACAGCGTCAGAAAAGACAGATTTCTATCGGCTCGTTTACAGCAACTAGGAGGTTTTTGAGCATAAAAACAAGTTAACGTATGTAAGTAGACATAACTCGCATATATGTGCAACAGGACCACTCTGTGGGAGCTTTAATGGAAAAGAGCAGCGCTACAAATAACGTTAGCATACCTGTGTACTGCATATGTGTGCCTCTGTTTTTAAAGTTTAGCGTTACTTTAGAGACTCATTTTAACAATCGGGAGTGACGTAAACATGACGTCACGCGCGTCTTTTTCTGGTCAGTCGCCATTGAAACAGCGTTAATATGCGTTAACGTGCCCACCACTAGTTTCAATGTTGGATAAAGTGCTTGAAATTGCACTTTTTAACTTGTTAAATGGAGTGGGGGATAAAATAGATCCCAGTCGATCAACAGTGTCTAAAGAATCGAATCAAAGTCCCTTAAATCACTTTTCTTTCTCGCTCTGCAGCAGCTCGTATCGATCACGTCTTCATCCCTAAATGTTCCGATTAAATATTAACGTTAACGAGCAGTTTGAGCAGGCGTATCTAATAAAATGCGTTTTAATTACGAGACGTGATTGAACAGAACAGACAATAAAGTATGATGAAATTTGAGTGTGTATGTTTTTGTATGAATTATGTGTGCAAGGCGCTTGAGAATGCACCTTGAAAGGTGCTTGAATTTAACTCTGGGAATGTCTTACAGCTCCAAAATGAAGGATCTATCATTGTTTTTACTCTGTCTCTGTGTGTGTGTCAGGCTTTCTCAGAGACTCATAAGAAAAGGTTGGTCTCCTGGAAGCAGCAGGTGCTCAAACTGCTCCGCCTCTTCCCTCGGAAAGCTATGCTGGACATGCCTGTGTACCGACAGAAAGGGTGAGACCAGTTAAACACTTAGTTAAAACACATGGAAAATGTTTGCATTTTGATCCAGAAGAACGTTATCTGCTTATATCCGTTACCGTCTTACACTAACGCGACAAACTCCATCCTGATCTGTTCCCACAGGTCCTTGAAATCCTTGAAAGTTTGTTTAAAAAAATCACCCTAAAAAAGAACGTGGCTCATTGAAAGTGCTTGAATTTTGTGCAGTAAAGAAGTGAAGTTAACATTTTAGCTAAAAATATTACCCTGCCAAATAATGAACTGTCCCAATTTCCAACAACCGATCGCCTGCAAAATAATGAGCCGTTATCAAATATCCACCAACAGACGCAAAATTGCATCAAACTTGGTGGAAACATGTCGCAGCACAAGACGAACAAAAAAGTCAATTGGCACCATGGCAGATAAAAAAGGGGCGTGGCCACGGCAACCATCGGAATGATGACGATTTTCAACCGTTCGCCACAAAACAGGAAGTGGCGTGTAACTTTGCCGTACATTGACCAATCAGCTCATAACTTCATATGTGACACAGGAGACCCATCTGGAAAACAGCGGGACATGAAAACATGAGTCAAGAGCATAGCGCCACCTTTGGCTGTGAGGGCCCGCACAGCTTTAATTCATCAGTATTTTGTTTAGTGACTCTGATCACATACTTCCAAGGATCCTTGAAGTTGAAATCCTTGAAAGTTTGTGAATTTGTCAAATAGATATGGGTCCCTTGTTTGTCGCGCCACATGGCGCCACCTACTGTTTCACGCCCTGCGTTGTTTGATTATATTGAAATCGCAATACGGCCTACTCCAATTTTAAATTGCAGGAGGCGCGACATTTGTTAAATCCGAAATGCGAGTGAAAATATCATTTTTGATTAATTGTTGTCTCGATCTACAAACATTCTTACAGATCTGCACAAATATCAGACGATAATCCTTTTAAATAAATAGGAAATTTGAATTTGAAAACAAATGTCCTATTTAAGGACAAATAAACTAACTAGCTAACTAAATATGTTTTTCGACTGAAAATTTGTTAAAAATTCCCGCAGATATTGCGAATCATATCGCAATTCCTGTCAAAATAATCGCAATTAGATATTTATTCAAAATCGGCCTGAGTGGACACTGTCCACTGTCTTTCTCTGTCTCCGCCGTTGACACGAGATTCCGTGCAGAACTATGAGCGAGTAAAGTTAAGACGAGAGAGAGAGAAAACAACGATTTTTAAATTCCCAGATCTCTGTCTCACCAAAGACAATTTCCCGAAGACAATCTCTTGTCTCTCAGATGGAGACACCATGGACGAAGACGAGCTCTTACACGTTGTCCTCCCATCTTAAGCTATCGTTAGTACCTTTGGACCTTGAATTTGTGCAAATTGGTCCTGAAAAACCCTTGGAACCTGGATTAACCTTTTAAGCTTTGGCTCGTTGTTTTTCTGATCTGGTCCGTTGTCTTTTTCCCAGCTGGACGTACGGGTCCAACTCCCTCCCCACAGCAGGTTCTGTGAGCGTGAGTGGGAGCGTTGCACGGCGAGGACAGCGGCAGTTTCAGATGACTCCCCGCGGCCTTCCAGCTGGACGCATCAATATTCTGAGTCCTGGTGGCATCGGCGGAGTGTCACCGCGACACACTCTCACTAATCCTGTGCTGGCAGGACAGGGGAGACAAGTAAGTCTGTGTGTGTGTGTGTGTGTGTCGCTGGATCATTGGAGGGATTTAACTTGGCGTGGCTCGATGATACCAATATCACAACCTGGAGTATCAACAGACACCGATATCAGTCCAGTCCTAACACGCTGGTGCTATTTCAAGCTATTTCAAAGACGACCGTGTCGCTAAGATTCTTCTGCTATGAATAGAACAGTCCACAGCATGACTCAGCGAAAGTGATGTTGCTGATTTTAATGTGTCTTTTATTGTATTGTATTTTTACGATATCGACTCATGCCTACCATTTTTAACACCATTTAGTAGTTTGGTTTCCCCCCAAATAGCACACACTGAAATTAACTGAATTATGAGAGATTTGGTCAAATAAAATGAATATTTTGAATATTGGCAGTTCACAGAGTTGAGCAGTAGGTGGCACCCTCCGCTTACGAGCCCAGTTCTCATTTACTTGCCCACAAAAACACAGCTACCTCAACGTCTTTAACCACATCTGTAGATACAGACTCACGTGGTGATGTTTTTAATCAGTTTACATTATATAAGTTAAATTAGGTCGTTTTCACACCTAATAATATTCTCTGTACGATTCAACATCTGAGTTCGACTTCACACTTGAGTGAAACTTAGAAAATACTTAGTTTCTTATATTTGAACACAGATCTGTGACGTGACTTCATTTTACATGTGTTCAAAAAGTGTTCAAAGTCAGGATGAGCCCATACAAAACTTCATATATCGATATCGGTCCAAAACTGGGTGAAATCACCTAGATTAAAATGTAAAATTCAATACAATAAAAGAAAAAGGCCTGTGTATCACATGTTTCACGACGCACAGACTTTTGAAATACATTTAAAATGAGATTTCTTTTCTTTTTAGGCAAAAACTTCAACTGACACCAGAAATAAGACTTATTTTACTGTCCTGAAAGTCACTTTTTGCAATTTATACACTTACATACATATACAAGAGCTGATGTTATTAAAGAGAGTTTACCGAGTTATTATGAACCTGAAAATGTGGTATAACGAGTTCCCCTCCTCGCCTGAGGCGGCGCTGCAGCAAGAATGACTTGAAGGAAAAGACAAAGACAAACAATGAACAAGAAGAGTCGCTCTTCTGTTGGTTAATGTTCTGTTTCTGCCACATCAGAGCAAAACATGGAGCTGCGGGGTTAGAATCCTATATATATATAATAATATAATATTATTATTATTATGTATATATTAATATTAATATTGTAAAAAAAATCTGATCAGTCTTGGGGTTTTTTGTTTTGTTTTATGTGAACATAAGGCACATGTATGTTTTGGTTGTGTTTACCCACAATGCCCCTGCGTTGTAGTCCACTTCCTGTATTTAAAGTAGTTGAATTCATAGAAACACACACGACAGCGGGAAAAAGCTTAGTCATGCATTATCATAGCATGAAATGTTTAGTTTAAAGGTGCATTATGTAATAAATCATAAAATCCTCCTAATATGTCACAGCGACTCAGGAATAATGTTCATATAACAAACTGAACTCACCAACAACAACAGTACAGACAAAATATTTGCATTAAATATTTTGCAGACTGCAAATCATGTTTATGTTTTGAAATCATGTTTTGGCGTCATATGGCGCCACCTACCGCCATCTACCAATCATTGCAGTCAGTAGAGTCTCAGCTGCCGAGCAACCACGGGTTGCCAGTTACGTCAGAAAACGAAACCTAAAAGCCTCGGTATTTTGAATTTGAATGTAGTAACCGTTTTTGGCCACATTCTTACATATGGCACCTTTAACTATCATGTTCAAAGCAGAATTCTCCAGAATGCTCTGAAGTCGACTCCTGAGACCTTTGTGTGTTTGTTTTTTGTATTTTTTCCTCTCTCCAGAGCTTATGGTTTGCTAACCCCGGCGGCAGTAACAGCATGCCCAGTCAGAGTCGCAGTACTGTGCAGAGAACCCACTCACTCCCCGTCCACACGTCCCCACAAACCATGCTCATGTTCCAGCAGCAAGGTACACGGTCACCTTCTTTTCTTTGTTTTAAAACCATTAAAACAACTTCTCTGAATCTTCTCAGCTTCTTAAATGTGAATATTTTCTGTTTTCTTTGCTCCGTAGAACAAAGACATCATTAAAACTCAATCATATACGAACATCATCATTTCCAGTTTTGAGAAAGTCTTGTTTTATTTTTGTCCAGAGAGCAACACAGCTTCATTAAATAGATTTTTTTGGATTAAAAATTATTAAAGGAGGAATTATTTTAACCCTTTAACACTGAATGTATCGCAGGCGATCGACAAAGTGTGAAAAACGCCTGACGACTCCAAAAATGTTATTTTAAACATGTTTTATTCACATTTTACACACACAATCTGGTGTTTGCGTACAACTGCAGCACCGCGTTTCGTTTTTTCCTCATTTTAAATTGTTAAAACACTATTTTAACATGCGGTAAATTGTAAATAACTGCCTGATTTTGAAAGTTATTCTGGAATAACGGGGCAAAAAGATAATTTTATGTTACTTTTGTGGTTAAAATAAGCAACAAAAAAGAGTCAGGTGTTAAAGGGTTAAAGCACAAACTAACAGGTTCTTTGATAATGAGTGTTGTTCATGTGTTTGCACAGATGTTGTCACCGTTTGCTGTGATGCAATTAAAATGTAATTTGTTATTTTCCCCGTGAATCTGTTGATTTGGTTTTTAATTTTAAATTAAATTAAAAATAATCTTAACTTTTAATGACCTCTTTTGTTCTGTGGAGCAAATAAATCACATACGTTGCTTTAATTATTATTTTTTTTGCAGTGATATAAAAGTTAAACTTTCTTTTTTTTTCGCCCCGTCATTTTTCCCACAGAATGCCAAGTTCCAGGCACTGACCTGGAGATCAACCCCACGCTGGAGTCACTGTGCCTCAGTATGACGGAGCATGCCTTAGGGGGTAAGTGTTCTCTGCAGCCTGCAACACCAACACCACCACCACCATCATTATACAGAAACAATGAGACAAACACTGTAAACACGCTGTCAATCACTGGTTAAAAATTCCTCCCTCTATGCAAACGGATGAAAATTCTGTTCCCTTATATAGCGCATAAATATTTTAGGAAGGCACCAATGAGGGCTGCAAGGATCCTTCCATTTCTAAAGGAATCACCATTTAGTTTCCCATTTAACAAACGGTACTGTACTGTGTGGAAACTGTACACTACCGTTCAAAAGTCTGGGGTCACATATATCACATATATGTTCACATATATCACGTTTACATACACATATACAATTGTGTTGTGTTTTCCATTAAAAGTAAGACTTTTATTCATCAAAAGTGTTGCAAAATAAATAGAAAAATAGTCAAGACATTGACAAGATTAGAAATAATGATTTTTATTCGTTTTCAGCTGTGCTAACATCATTGCACAAGGGTTTTCAAGGGTTTTCTAATCATCCAATAGTCTTCTAACACCATTAGCAAACACAATGTACCATTAGAACACTGGAAATGGGCCTCTATACACCTATGTACATATTCCATTAAAAAACAGAAGTTTTTACCACATTAAGAATGTATAGTGTGTATTTATGATTCGTTTAATGTCATATACATTTAAAAAAAAAAAAGTGATTTTCCTTCAAAAATAAGGACATTAAAAAAAAAAAAAAAATCAAAAATTTTATTTTTTCAATTTTTTTCATCTCTCAAATTTTTTTCCCTTAAAATTGTCATTTTTTTCTCAAAATTGTCATTTTTTCTCAAAATTTTGATTTATTTCTCAAAATGTGTCATATTCATTGAAAACACGTTATTTTCCTTCAAAAATAAGGACATTTCTACATGACGCCAAACTTTTGAACGGTCATGCAGATATTTAGCCACTGACTGATGATGACTTCACATCCTGTTTGTCCGAAACTTATATTCAGAAGTTTGGTGTGTTTTTCAGGTTGTAGAATAATCTTCCGTTTATCCAGAATGTATCTCATAAATTGTGGATACAAGCCTCACTGACAGGTCATATACTCCCCCGTATAAAGAGCATGAAAGGCATTGAATATAAAGATTAATGGACACGTACGGAGGCATCAATAACTTTGTTCAGCGGCGGAACGCCACCTCCTCCTTCAAGGAGACGACGCGAGCCGACGTGTCGTATATTTCACGATTGTCGACGTCTTTTGAAATAACTTTTTATCGCCCTCAGACGGAACGGACCGGACGTCCACGATATGAAACCCCCGAGAAGGAGAGAGAAACGAAGAAGAAGAAGAAGGAGAAGAAAGAAAAAGGAGAAGTCCACTCGATTGGAGGCCTGCTCAGTTCCTCATCACCCAGCACAAAGATAAACGTACGCTTCAGCAAAAAACCAGGCAGAGCAGTCAGTCACTACAATAATGACAAAAACAAACTGTGTATATGTTCTCTAATATTTTTGTACTTTATTATATACAACTAAGTTTATTAAAAATGGAATACAGATGATTATTATATTGCAGGACAGTGAAGGCGAGCTGCGGCGTCTGCTCCGTGTCACCTGCAGGACTGTGACACGGCCTGCAGAGGCTCAGCTCCGCCACAGTCCAGGAGGAAAAATGGTGGATTGGTGCTGTCTTTAAAGGGTTTTCTCTGCCCGATGAGTTACTTTACTTCTCCTCCCGCCATGGAACAAGTCTTTCTATCCAGAACACACCCAGAAAACGTCCCCCTCTCCTCCCTCCTCCTCCCCCCCTCGCCAGAAGAAAGGCACTTTGTTTATTTTTACTCGGTTATCCTCCGACGCGTGGCGTTAGCCCCCCCAAACGTCCACGCGAGGAAACTTTAGTTTAGACGAGCGTCGGCAAACTGTCGCCGGGAAAACGTCCGAACAAAACGCGAGCCGTTCTATAATCAGTTCTCGCGAGACTCTCCGAAACAGACCTGGCACCGACATCGCAACGCAGATATCGCGACGAGATAACAGTGTGACGCGTGGTTCGTAACTCCGCGCTAACGCGGGCTACTTTCACCTTTCGTAGCACTTCTGTCGTACGTGTGTTTCACGGTAAACTAGTCGTACTCGCGGTACAGCAGTTTTTTAACCCGTTTATGTCGCAAAACTTCTCAACTTAATTGCGACGGACTTCAAGAGTGACGTCGCTCACATTTCCGACTTCCGATGTAAATGGAACGCTAGCTTTAGCGCCAGAGCCTCATTTGAAAGTCTTTGAGGGGAAAACTAGCCTTCTTCCGACTTGAATTATAACGCCAGTAAACATTTTCTGACTTAATCACTAGTTTCAGCTCTTCAGTCGAACACGATGTCGGGTTTGTCATTTCTGTTCACGCTTAGTTGACGAAGTAGACGATGGTATCGTCCAATAGGAACCTGCTAGCAGGCGACTAATGCGAATTTCTGTTTGCGAAAAATGTGAACATAGTGGCCAAAACTTGAATATCGAGGCTTCAGAGTGGGAGGTTGTGCGTCTAATTTGAATAAGGTGCGTGAGGAAGCCAGATCTGATCGCGCGTTTTAATGTCAAGTACGAACGTTCGCGCGATCGTATATCGTGCGATCGTATATATCTAGCAAAGTACCACGTAGAGCGCTGTTATCGACTGGTTATGCCAACAATGGCTAACAATTTCGAGGGGTGACGTCACTCACATTTACGACTTCGGATGTAAAGGGAACGCCAGCTTTAGCCTTTTACGAAAAAAAGAGCCTCATTTGAAAGTCTTTCAGGGGAAAACTAGCCTTCTTCCGACTTGAATTAGATCGTATATCTCGCAAAATACCACGTAGAGCGCTGTTATCGACTGGTTTTGCCAACAATGGCTAACAATTTCGGACTTCTCAATTTAATTGCGACGGACGCGTGGGTGACGTCGCTCACGTTTCCGACTTCTGATGTAAACGTAACGCCAGCTTTAGCCTTTCCGAAAAAAAAGAGCTTCATTTGAGTCTTTCAGGGGAAAACTAGCCTTCTTCCGAATTCTTCTTGAATTATAACGTCGGTAAACATTTAGCTCTTCTTCAGTAGAACACGACGTCGGGTTTGTCATTTCTGTTCACGCTTAGTAGACGAAGTAGACGATGCAGCAGATGGTATCGACCAATGGGAACCTGCTAGCCGCTAGCTAGTTTGCGAAAAATGTGAACAGAGTCTGGCCAAATCTAGAATATTGAGGTTTCGGAGTGGGAGAAGACGCATTTTAGCGTCGTACACACATACGATGGTATATCTGCGGGCGGATGTTGATGCCAGGTCTGATGGGGTTCTTGGACGCCTCACTCTTTGGTTCTTTTCTCCTCCAAAAAGACCAAACCGATAAAGAAAGAGACTTGTAATTCAACCGTAGGCATACCCGTGTTTATTCTTTCTTTCTTTTATATATTATTATTATTATTATAATTATTATTTCCCCGTAGACCAAGTAGAAGTGTCTGTCCTCCTCTGAACTTCTACAAAGCCAAAGAGAAAAGCTTGTACAGCGGTTTGATTTGGTAAAAGGAGATTTGTCGTGAAAGTGCTGCAGACGTTTTTTTTTGTTTCACGAGAGGAAAAAAAAAAAAAAAACACACACGCAAAAGAAAAAGAAAGAACAGCAGTTTGAAGAATTAACGCCAGCTGCAGTTTGTCTCTGTCATTTTAACGCCGTACTACGTCAATGATGATGAATCGCCGCGTTCTGTGCCGAGGGATTTTGGGGGATCGGGGGGGTGCAGTTCGTACCGCGAGGGTGTTTTTGGTTTAGCCTCCGAGACGGGGAAGCAAGATGTTGTTTTTGACGATTAAATTGGCAGTTCTTGGTGCCGATAACTGATATAAGTAGTGAATTAACAAAAGAGTAGCTGTAGAGGGCGCTAGCGCAGAAGTCGAGGAGTTAGCAGCCGACAACATCGTGCTTCCCTGCTCTGAGGAAACTGAAAATCGGCTGCGTTTCGTCACAGCGCCCCCTTCCTCAAACGGCCAGCGTGACGATTTGATGAATCATACTTTTTCAAGGTGCTTTGACAAAAAAAAAAAAGTCCATATTTTTCTGTTTGTGTCTGGATGTGTTTTCAGTCTCCGGAAACCCCGCCCCCAGAAGCCCCGCCCCCCCTGGCCCCGCCCCTCCCCGAACATTATCGCGTGGTTATCAGTGTTGAATCGCGGCGGGAAAATCCCGTCTTCTTCAGCCTCTGTCTTTGGATGTGGCAGAGTCGGCGCGCAGGTGCATGTACGTGTGTGTGTGTGTGTGTGTGTGTGTGTGCTCGCGTGTGTGTGTGTGTGTGATATGGTCTTAACTTTTCGGATCACTTTCGGTTGCGTCGCAGAAACAGGGAAAAAAAAAAATTCATGTTTTAATTTCAGCAGAGCCATAGGAGGTCGGTATAGTTTAAACAACAACAACAACAACAAAAAAAAAGAATTAAAAAGGTTATTTACAGAATATCTTTTTCCAATTGTATTTTTTACTCTCCCTTGATATCGATAACTTATGCTTATTTTCTATAATCGCATGTTTTTTTGTTTTTTTTTGCCACACTAATACAGCACTGTTGTAGATAGAGGGACATGGTTCGTTGGCGGCGGCGCCCCCTGCTGGCGTCGCACCAGCGACCGGAGAGAGAGAGAAAGAAATCTCGCAACTAATGTTGTACGTTTATGTCGCCTAAATGTCACTGTTTACATCTCGGCCGGGATTTTACGGCCCGGCTCATGTTATGTGATGTCATCATTACTCCGTTGTAACATGTTTAAAGTAGAGCTGCGACTCCACCAGCTGTTTTCACCGTGGATTAATCCGTCGCTCGAAAACGGATCGATCCATCGTCAAAAACAGTCGGCGATTTAATTTAATAATCAATTCATTATCGAGTAATCGTCGCAGCCCTGCGTTTGAAGAACTGAAGCCTTCTCGCACGTGAGCTGGCCTGAAAACAAGACGCTTTGTCTCTTTGCCCCGCCCCCCCCCTTCGAAAAAAAAAACAAGAAAAAACCCCCGGGCCTTTTTGGCCGCGCGGTGATGTTAGCGTAACTTTTACCCGACCGTTAGCCGTCACGTCCTGACGAAACCGCTCAACGCGGTTTTCGCCAGAATCCTCAATGCGTGGATTTTAACGGTTCCGGAGTAGTCGTTGAATTCCTTCAGAGCAGGCTCTTGGATCGATCCGACTTACGGAAAGCATCGTTGCACTCGCGCGCCTGCAAAAGAATTCGGCGAAATATCGTGGGGTTTGTTTTTTTGTTCGTTTTTAAAAAAGAAAATCGACTCACTATACTGTAAACCAATTGTGTGTTATGTTAACCAGTGGCTCAGATCATTAGCTTTGGACACATCACTAAAACCGTTAGAGCTCCGGGTTCGTCGCGTGACTCGTCGTCGTTCGCTCGCGTCGTCGTTCGTTCACGTCGTCGGCCATGTTGGCAGGAAAAACGCTTCTGAGAAAAAAAATGAACGGTACCAGTGTCGGATTCAAGCAAAAGTAGATCGATGTCGCTTTAATTCCACAGATTAGAGAAAAACGTCACAGAACTCGACAGACTGATGCTTCTACTGCCCCCTGGTGCTTTTCATGAGTAAGGAAACATGACCATCCCATTTTTCTCGGCTGGGGTCAATTTCGAGCGTTCAATGATCAATGGGGAAAAAGTACCTTGCTCTGTGGTACCCTAGCCCTTAAACTGGCGGGGTTTTAAACCGGCAACCCTCCGGTTACAACTCTATTTCTCTTATGCTAGATTTTGTAGAGCTTTTTTCACAACCCCCTCTTGCGGCTAACGTCAATTTAGAGTGTCCAATTAATCGTAAACCATCGAGATTGGTGAGCTAGCAGGGATTCAAACTGACAACCCTTCAGTTACAAGTCCAATTCTCTTCCCGCTCGACCATGGGCTCAATCTAAGCGCGTAAAAAACAAACAAAGATACTAAAGTTATCTCGCGTTGTAGCGACACTAGAGTTAGCTTACCGGTAGTTAAGGGGAAACTTAAGGGAAACTTACTAACGATTGTGCTTTTAAAATTAATAAAACATTTAAGGCTACATTAACGTCGGAGTCTCTTAACATACAGTAATACTTTACATACGCGCACGTTAACATCGGTTATGCTACAGTCGTCGCAGGTTAGCGTTCAGTCAAGTTACCCCTTAACTGCCGAGCGGTGAAGCTGTGAATCTGGATGCTAACTTTAGCGTCGTGATTAACTACGATCGAAACGTTTGTGAAGATACCCCATATATATATATATATATATATGTATATATGTATGTATGTTGTCTGTAAAACAAACGGAGCCACTTCCTGCCAAAATGGCGTCGTCGACGTGCGCTAGCGGAGCTCTACGGTCGTGGGAGACGCAGCATCTGAGCCACGCGCCATGTGACTATGAGTAAACTGAACACTAAAAACAGGCCAAGGAACACGTTTACTCCATGTTTACATTCCACTTGACGCATGACTTGGGAAATGCACTTAATTTCAGCCTGGTGTATTTTTGTTTTTTTGTTTTTTTCTTTACATGAAAACAACAACAAAAAAAGAAGATTGATTAAAATACATCCACCAGGAGCCAGGAGGTACATACAGAGCCTGATCATGTCAGTGTCCCAGCAGGCTTTATAATCCAGCCAAACGCAGGCTACATCACAGATATTATTATTTGTCTTGTACGATTTATATTTAATTCTGACGACCCCCCCCCCCCCCGCCCACGTTTAGCATCATCCCAGGCTAACACTCTACTTTTTTACTGTCACTCATGTGTGAATGGTCTGAAGTTCAGCGTCCGTCTGATCGTCGAGTCCAAAAATAAAAAGGTTCAGTTCTTTTGCAACTTCACTTGTGGTTTGTGTCGATGTGTTTACTTTTACTGTTTTATGTTCCACGTTATATATCAGTCGCACTTAAAGGACCGTACGCGTAAATAGGTTTGTTTACTTTTACTGTTATTATGTTATAAATTGCCAACTTCTAATTTCACAAAATGACTCCAACACAATCACTGTACGCTAATTTAATTCTCCACTCATTCAATTACGTTCTGTTTAGTCTAATTTACAAGCTAATTTGGGCAATTTTGTTTTATAGAATAGTATTGATATTGCACATAAGAGGAAAAATACACAAGAGGAACAAATAAAACACAACAAAAACATTTAAATATTAAATATTGATATATTAAATAATATAAAGAGGCAAAAATAGAACGGAGTTGCCCATAATTTTAGGCAGAGGTCTCAAACTGAAATAATCTAACTTTAAATAAGTGTTTGTTTTGATACGGAATGATATATAGTTGAAAATAAAAGTCAATTATGATGCAAAAGGAATCTATAAATAACAAAAAAGAGACATTTAAGTGGTCAGATGGTATTGATTGCTAAAAATATTATGCATAATATTATATTTTATATATATATATATATATATTTAAATGACTTTAAAAGACATTGACTATCTTTAATATGAGAAAGTAAATGATTATGGACTTACTTGTGTCAGTTATTATTATTTTTTAAATTAAACTGAAATAATTATGCTGTTCTTTATCAGTTTTTTTCTCCATTATTTCTTCTCTTTTGTTGAAATAAATGATTATGATTAAAATAAACAAACATTAAAACTCTTGATATTACTCACTATCTTTCTCTCTTTTTTTACATCCGGGTCACGGTCCGCTGTTTCAGCTCCACTTCATATGATGATGATGGACCAGGCTAACGGCAGCTAGCCGCCTTGTTTCCTCGGCATTTCGCTGGTAATTTGACGCGGAAACTGACGCTCTTTTGTGCCCGAAACTTGGCAACAACCGCGGAGACATGTCCGCGGCTGCTGTTCGGAGGACGACATCCACGTAGACGTGAGTAAAACCCGGCTCCGTTTCTTTCCACCACTCGGGGAAAAGTAGCCAAGTTAGCGGCTAGGTAGCTAGCCAGCCAGCTAGCTAACGTAGCCTGGAAGCTAACGTTAATGTTGTCGCTGAGGAGCTTGAGCAGAAGATAGAATCGCGTATTTAATCGAATTTAAAGACTTTATTTGTTTTTGTTTTTTTTACTTTAAACATTTCAAATGGTTGTTGTTTTTGAAAAAACTCACTTTCTTTGAATAGTGTGGTTTGTTAGAGCAGGACTTAATGATTCCTTACCTTGATTTTTCATATACTTTTATCATTTCTAAAACCTCTGGCTCTCTTAACAACTGCTCTTTGTATTTTTAAACGTTAATATTTAATGAAACTTGCATTTAAACCAGTCTACGTGTACTGTTAAGTGTGAAAGACAGTGGAAGTAAAATAAAATAACATGGACAAATGTGTTATTAAAATAATAATGAGAGGAATCACACTTTAATGTATTGACAGAATATACGCTTCTCTGAATTGTTGTCATTATTGTAATTTTTATTGTAATCTGCACCTGTCAAAAGTGTGCCTATGCTCCTTTTGTCTGTTTTATGATAGAATGAATTGTTTTAATGGGTTCCGTTGTCTTTTGTATACATCATGATCATATGGCTCCTCAAGAAAAGGTTGAAGATAACTTTTAAGACACATTGAGGTCAACAGACGTTAGGTTAAACATTTAAAAAATAATACTATAAATGCTCTTCTTTGCTCGTTAAACGTGTATTTCATGAGAAATAATGTGAAATAATGTCAAATATCTTTGGGTTTTCGACGCTACGGTGGATTTATTATTTTATCGCATGCAAACTGCACATAAACAAATGTAGTTGTGTCCTCGAGGACTGTCCTTATCTTGTCAGACTGCAGATGGACACAGGTGTTGTCGAAAATAAGGAAATAAATTCAATGTAAAGTTCTCTCATTGTGTGAAGCATTAAGTCAACACGTGTACTCGAACAGCCTTTATTCAAACATGGCTTCTCACCATGGAACAGGAACCGTTTTGACCTTGAAGGTCTTTTTCAGGTGCAAAATGGTGGACAATCATTAAGCAAACATTTGCAAAGCCCTGGCAGCAGAAGAGGTGCCACCCAGTCCTGACTGCATGATTATATGTGCTGATATCAACAGGGAGTGACTGAGAACTCTGATGACGAGGCCTTTCTGTCCAAGGGAAACACGGATCGTAGCCGCTAATCGAAAAGTCTCAAGTCTGTAATGTCTGCGGAGTTCATTTTTATACATTTTAATGGTGGAAAAGTAAAGTTTTGGAAGAGACTCACTCTCCTGCAACAGTCCGTAGACATAATCGGCTTCTTTTATTTTAGCTTGGCCCACTGCTGCCTCGTGTGCAAAGTTTGCAAAAGCCAAACTAAGCAGTGTAAACACAAATAAATCATATAAAGGCGAATGCAGGGGTTTCCCCAACTCTTTACCCAAGTTTCCCCTTCGATCGTTTGAGCAGCGCCACCGTGAGGAGACATGAGGTAGTGACGCCCGGCGCTTGAAACCGGCAGAGACCGTTTATGTATGAATTAAAATATTAAGATAAGGTAAGATGGTCCTATAATATAGAAAGATATTAACAATACACAACAACGTTGAAATAAAATGTACATTATAGATAGTTACCAGATTAAATACACTATGGGCTTCATCTTTACAATATAAACATCTATCTATCTATCTATCTATCTATCTATCTATCTATCTATCTATCTATCTATCTATCTATCTATCTATCTATCTATCTATCTATCACCAAATGGATGTTTTGACCCAAACCTACCTGCAACTAACAATCTTTATATCTTTATAATGGATTAATCTGTTTAAATATGTTCTTGATGAGTTGTTTGGTCCGTTCCAAGTGTTGGAAAATGTTAAACCTCTAACTGATGATGTTCTCAAACGTCTTGTTTTGTCCGTTCATATTTAAGAAGCTGAAAAATCACAGTTAACTTGTTTTAATTATTTAAAGAAAAAAGGAAAATAATATTCGAACGCATTAGTTTAGGAAATTGTTGGCAATTCATTTAGTCACTGATGAATTTAAAAATAAATAAACAAATAAAATGAATATGTGATCAAATAAACTCCACAAATGCATTTTGCATTGAACAATAATTAATCAATTACTAACGAATAACTTTTGATCATGGAGTGTGTTTTTTCTAATGTTTTTCCGCTTCTTAAATGTGAACATTTTAGACGTTATGCATTATAACAAATCAATTGATGATGAAAATAATTGTTAGTTGCGAATCCTGTTTAATGCAAGTTGTGAAAAGCAGCGCTAAGATAATGGACGCACACACTAAAACGTCACACACTTTGATAATTACCACACAATTAACATTACAGTAGGAAAATATTTGTTATTTAAAGGAGTGAAAACATCATAAAACCTTTGAAGCGTCTCCTCACTTCTTCTCCTAATTCAGAAATCCACTAAAAGCACATTTTCAGCTCAGTTTCTCCACATTTTGCCCAAACGTGGTCAATGTTGACACTTTTATGTGATGTGTTTGTCGTAATGACGGCTATTTTCACCTCCTATTTTGATGCAAAAAGGCAAAAGTAATTTCCCTTTTTGGAGGTCGTCGTGTTTTGTATAATATGCAAAAACGTCTGGTTTTTGTTACGTAAGGCAAATTATAGTTGTTATTCATTTTTTAGAAAAAGCAGTGTGTGTCTGGTACAGAGTGTGACTCCCTGCAGCTTATTCAGGTTATTATGGTCATATTTCCTGAATCCTTACAGCAGAACAGTTTATAAAGAGGAAACTCTATAAGTGGAGATGAAATATGAGGTTTAAATCACTGAGACACACCAGACTCGAGCTGTTGTGCTACTTTATACTCATTCAGGCGGATATTTAGGCCATTTTTATAAATAATTAGCATCGGGCGATGTTTTTAAGCTACTGTTTTTTTATTATTAAGGTGTTAAATCTGTTCAGGTTAGACCTGTGTTCCTAATAAGACCTCGAAGGACATCCTGGTTTAATAAAAGAGGGAAAAATGGACGTTTAAAAGTGGAGGGAAATGGAAAATTGTTCAAAAAGTAAAACTTGGAGGTAGATTTTTAACCAGAGCTTTTGTGTTTGATGTGCTGAATTTTTAAAAAGGAGAGATGTCTTATTAGGGATTATTGATTTAGCGAAAATATTGTGTTTGACCCAAATTTGCTGGTGCAATTTGAGTCGTTATTGTAGTTTGTAAAATCAAGTTTTAGAGCAACGTTCACTGTGCTACAGAATTTAAAACGAGATGGAAAATTAGCACCTGAGATACCGTCGAATATCATCCGCTAAAACCCTTAGAACTCGTACAGAAGTGTTGGTGTATCGCACTTTGAACGCATCGTCTTAAGCCGCCCTCAATTAAAGGTGCATTATGTAATAAATCTAAAGCAACTTTGCCATAAAATCCTCCTAATATGTCACAGAGACTCAGGAATAATGTTCATATAACAAACTGAACTCACCAACAACAACAGTACAGACAAAATATTTGCATTTAAAAACATATTTTGCAGACTGCAAATCATGTTTTTGTTTTGAAATTATGTTTCGCCGTCATGTGGCGCCACCTACCGCCATCTACCAATAGAGTCTCAGCTGCCGAGCAACCACGGGTTGCCAGTTACGTCAGAAAACGTAACCTGAAAGACCTCGGTGTTTTGAATTTGAACGTAGTAACCGTTTTTGGCCACATTCTTACATGTGGCGCCTTTTAAAGGTGAAGTAAGTAGTTTATAGTGCCATCTAGAGGAGAGGCTGAAATTTACAACAGAGAACTGCTCCTCTGCTCACCCCCTCCCTTCCCTGAGCGATACGGTGTCCTCAGACGGTCAAATGTCGTCCTCGTCGTCTTTCTCCGTGTCAGCAGATGAGTTTCGTGGGAGAGGGCGGAGCTACCGCGGCCGTAGCAGACGAAGCGGAGAGAGAGGAGGCGGGACTTCCGCTACGATTTGTTCTCTCGCGTTTGTCCTTACAGGCTCCGGTAGAAACATGGTGTCTCGCTGCTAACAGTGGCTATGCAACCGCGGCCCGCGACCATGTTATTTTACATGACTTTTTGAAACACTACGAAAATGAAACAAAAACTATTATACAGCGACTAGACAATGCAGGAGCACATAATATGTATAAAAAAGTGGATTTTGGGTCATATAAACCCATAAATACTACACATTGTCCCTTTAACGCTCACGTTTTTGTTTCGCAGGTTCTTTACCGTCACAACAGCCACAATGCACCGACGACGGTAGCGTCGTCGTGGATGAGGGATGTGGACGGGAGACCCGCTGCTAACCGCTAGCTTCCGTTGTGAGACGTCCCGCCGTCCCGTCGCGTCATGTCTCTGCCGAACGAGTCGGGAAACCGGGGCAAGGACCGAGAGAGGGGAGCCCGTCCCAAGGTGAGACAGAGCCGCTCGGAGGAGAGGCGGGAACCGGGCGGAGCTCGCAAAGGCGCCAAGGGCAAGAAAAAAGGCGGCGCCTGCCACGAGCCGGCGGCGGAGCGGCCCGTCAGCGACGGCTTCGAGTACGGCGAGCTGTTGAATGAGCTGGAGTCCAGCGACCGATCGTCTACCGCTGCTCTGAAGGAGAGCTGGAGATGGCAGGGCGTGGAGGTGGCCTCATCTCTGCCGGGACAGGAGCGGCTCACGACCAGACCAGGACCAGGACCAGGACCAGGAACCGCGGGAGAGTCGTCGTCGTCGTCTGCTCCGAGTGACGGCGACGGCAGAGGCTCGAGCGGCAATCGTACTCTCCGACAGAAGATCCAAGATGCGATGGGTCAGTGTTTCCCGATAAAGACTCACAGCGCTGCGACGTCAGCAGCTGTAGCTCCGGCTCCGGCTCCGGCTCCGGCTCCGGTTCCGGCTCCACAGGATCTCGCAGCAGCAGCTGCCGGTGCCGGTGCTTCTGCTTCCGCGTCCTCGAAGCGCAAAATCCACCTGAGCGAGCTGATGTTGGACGACTGTCCTTTCCCCGTCGGGTCAGAGCTGGCTCAGAAATGGAACCTCATCAAGCAGCACACGGCGCCCATCACCCAGCCCCCTCTGCTGGACTCGGTCGCGGTCGTGTGCAGCGCCCCGACCTCCGCCGCCGTCGCCATGCCGACCGTGGTGGAGGACGTGGACGACAAGTTGCGGGAGCGCCGGCGCATCAGCATCGAGCAGGGCGTGGAGCCGCCGCCCAACGCCGAGATCCACACGTTTGAGGTGACGGCGCAGATCAACCCGCTGTACAAACACGGACCCAAAGTGGCTCACGGTATGAACGAGCTGTCGGCGTCCGAGAGGGCGTCGGCGTCCGAGAGGGCGTCGGCTCAGCAGCAGCTGCTCCTGCAGAGGCAGCAGCAGCACCAGATCCTGCTCCAGACCTGTCTGGACACTCTGGACGAGGTCGTGGCCTCGGCGTCGGCGTCCGTCCACGCCGCCGACCCCGTCCCCGACCCGCAGGCGGCCCCGGAGGCGGCGGCTCCGCCGACCGACGCCCCCGCCGAAGCCGCGCTCCCCGCCGCGCCCGAGCCCCACAAAGCCCACGACGGGTACCGCGTGCACACGCAGATCGACTACATCCACTGCCTGGTCCCGGACCTGCTGCAGATCACCAACCTGCCGTGCTACTGGGGCGTCATGGACCGCTACGAGGCCGAGCGGCTGCTGGAGGGCAAGCCCGAGGGCACCTTCCTCCTGAGGGACTCGGCGCAGGAGGACTACCTCTTCTCCGTTAGCTTCCGCCGCTACGGCCGCTCGCTGCACGCGCGCATCGAGCAGTGGAACCACAACTTCAGCTTCGACGTGCACGACCCCAGCGTGTTCCACGCGTCCACGGTGACGGGGCTGCTCGAGCACTACAAGGACCCCAACTCGTGCATGTTCTTCGAGCCGCTGCTGTCCAACCCCATCCACCGCGCGCAGCCGTTCAGCCTGCAGCACGTGTGCCGCGCGGTGGTCAGCAGCCGCACCACCTACGACGGCATCAACGCGCTGCCCATTCCGAACGCTCTGAAGAAGCGCCTGAAGGAGTATCACTACAAACAGAGGGTCAGGGTACGCAGGATGGACACGTGGTGGGAATGAAGAAGAAGAAGAAGAAGAACCACAGGAACATTCAAATACACTACTGTGCAAAGGGATTTGGTCACTAGGGCTGCAGATAATTAGCTATTGGTCCATGAAATGGTTTCCAGAAGCTGAAAAATCACATCATTTAATTGAATAAATGTCAACGAAACGCCGTTGACGCGTCAACGTTTGACGACACTGTTTTATATTAAAGTCCCGTTTATGGTAAACTTGAATTTACCAATTGAAAACTACTACAACTTCCGCTAAAGTTAGCAAGTTAGCTTCCCGTTATTCCCACTAAGGGGAAACTTGGACTTTTTAAGGTAACGTTAGGGATTAAAACATAAATACATTTTTTTTTTTTGTCCTTCAGTTGTTGGTTTACTTGAGCCCAATTTATACTCCTGCGTAAAGTGCTCTACGTGGGTTAGCCTCTGCGTCGTCTTTTTAAGTGTCCGTCACTCCGTCAAAGGACAACGGAGACGGCAAGGGCTGCGATTGGTCCTCAGGACATGGCCGAGCTTACGCTGCGCTGTGCTGTGCCGGCTCACAGTGCTCACCGAGCGTCCACAGAGGCGGAGCCGATATAGCTAAACTACAAATACGTCATATCTTAACACACACGGCACATGTTTAGACTCTAAA
Source organism: Microchirus variegatus (assembly GCF_963457635.1). Classification (NCBI taxonomy): domain Eukaryota; kingdom Metazoa; phylum Chordata; class Actinopteri; order Pleuronectiformes; family Soleidae; genus Microchirus; species Microchirus variegatus. The sequence goes on from NC_139804.1 coordinate 1,575,406, forward strand.
TGGCTAATTTCTCGCCTCAAATTAGCTTAAAACGGCGTTCCGGGACACAGAAAAGTGAGAAACGGCCACCGTTTCAACAACAGCAACAGTCTTTCTCTCTCGGAAAGCCATTGCTCACTGTAGCCAGAAGCACAACAACCTTGCATGGCGACCCCTACTGGTCGGGCGGGAAATTGCAGTGCGTATCTGTCTTCTGCAGACACCGATTTTTCGGATTCATCTCTGCATCGTCGAGCGACCGCTTACAGGAAATCGTCGGACTGGATTATCGAAAACCAGGAAGAGACGGATCATATTTGACGGATCGCTGTATGACATACACGACCGTCCCGTGAAACTCTGCAGCCCTATTGGCCAACGTTAGTTTTGTTGTTTTAGCCTCACCGTAATGACCAAAAAATAAGAGTTATTTTTTACCGTTTTTATTAGAATATAACCGGAAAATACAGGAAGTAGCAAAGAAATGTGAACCTTTGCTCAACGTAAAGCAGGAAACGGCACAAGTTATTTTTAACACCTCGACCAGTGAATGTGAACCAAGGCTTTATTTCAACCGTGAACATGAAAATGAAAGGTTGTGAAAAGATCAAACAAAGACAATCAAAATAAAGCAAAAACTTTAAGGAAGAAGCAGGAGTTTATTCTCCACTATGTAATAACTTAATAATAATCACATCACAGAGGAAAAACCTGATATAATAGGAGATCAATATTTTACAGTAAAATACAGCTTTACATTATTATATTTAATGATGATAATAATAAAACATTTTATTTGTATAGCATTTTACAGATAATAATAAAAAGTCACAACACAAAGCAGAAACTACGCTAACGCGTTAATAAACACACGTTAATGCTGTTTTAAGTGTTTCATTCATGTTGTAACAAACCATTTTCAATGTTCTTCAGATTAATTAACTGTAAATAAACTCTCTTTAGTTCTCACGTTTCTTCACTTCCTGTAAAATAGAAACTTAAATCGTCTTAACGTAACTAGAATTAAGCACATTTTATCTCTGTAAATGTTCCTAATCTGAATTTCAAAGTTTAAACTGTGTGAGAGTACAGATTAATAAACATTAAGCATTAGTTTATCACACTTTACCTTTTTATTAATGCTCTTTGTGATGCTTACTATAATAAGGGTTTATAACGAAGAGCATTAACACTAATAAATGCTTTAATTATAGTTAATTATTTCTTATTCGGTATCCTCGCAGACGGTTAACAGCAGCTTGATTAATCCTGGGATAATTTATGAATTAATCCCTGAATTAAACTGAAAAACATTATGAAATGTTAGCGTTAAACATTGATTTAAAGTTAGGTAAAGTGAATGAATGTAAACACGGTGTGAAATGTCGATTTCCAGCGTCGGTTTAGTCACAGATGTCGTTCTATTTAACGTTAATCTATACGTGTAACGGATTAACAGATTAGATTATTTATCGTGTGCAGGGGCCTTAATCTGAGATTATCCTGGAGGGCAATAAATATCCCTCATTTACGAGATACAGCTGATATCGCAATAATATCGTACGGCGGCGACGACGATAAAATCGTGCGAATCCCACCCCGGAATATGTATATAATAAAGTATTTAAGAAAAAGCCAGAAAATTAGAAAAAGCACTTTTATAAATATAATAAAAGTGTCAAATATTTATTGTGAAGTTCTTGTATTTTAATGGTTTAATTTACACACAGATTCTAAATAAAATGGTCATTAAAACGTGATTAAAACAACAGAACTAAGACTTTTGCACAGTATTGTACATTTTTGACACCAAACGATGATCTTTCACTGCACTGTACTGATGATGATGATGATGATGATGATTTTTTTATTTATTTGATTTTATTCCTGCTGTTCACGTCTTATAATAATAATAATAATAATAATTGTACTGATGAGACGACAGCGATCTGACTGATCTTTGCACAACACTCCACACGTTCTTTATGCTCAAATTAAACTTCTATAACAGACACGTGTGTGATGTTCAGAGGACGTTTTTTTATTATTATTATTATTGTACGACGACGACGAGTGGGAGGAAAGACGAGGCGACGCAGCGGGAAATCAAGCCGATTGTTGTCGTAATAAAAGAGGGTTTTTATCGCGTTCTGACGAGCTTTTCTCCCCGTTAGCGCTGGAGCGCGGCGATGATGGACGTCTGCATTATTATTACTCATTGTTTCCCTCTGTGATTTAAAATAATGCAATCAATCAACCAGACGTATATTTATTTAAAAAAATAAATAAAAAATAACACACTTCTCATACAAGTAGAAACTAGTGCTTTATATATGACAATCACACACACACACACACACCAGTCAACGCTCATTTAGTCTGTTTTTATTCAGTCAAGGCGAGAAGTTAAATAAATGACTTGTATAACGATTTTATTCTCGTTATACTACGATAGTATTACACTATTCTTGTAGTACAACTGCATTCTCGTCGCATTGCGTTGTTCGTGCGTGCAGTGACTTTATTCCTAAAAAATAAGACGTCATTCTTGCCATATTTAGACTTTATTCTGATAATATTAGGACTTTATTCTTGTAATTTATTCTTAATTTACAAATTATGACTTTATTCTCGTTATTTGAAGTTTATTCTTGCATTATTAAGACTTTATTGTCCTAATGTTGAAACTTTATTCTTGTAGTATCATAACTTTATTGTCCTAATATTGAAGCTTTATTCTTGTAGTATTTCAACTTAATTTTCATAGTATTATGAATGTATTCTCGTTAGTACTACTTAATTCTTGTAATACAATTTAGTTATCTTAGTATTACAACTTAAATCTTGTAATTTATTCTTAATTTAGGAATTACGACCTTATTCTCGTTATTACAACTTTATTCTTATAAAATAATACCTTATTCTTGCCACATTTAGACTTTATTCTCATAATATTACAATTTTATTCTTGTAACATTACGTTTTTTTTTACGAATAACAACTTTATTCTCATTATTGGAAGTTTATTCTTGTAGTATTACGACTTAATTATCAGATTTTTAGGAATTTAATCTCGTTAGTACGACTTAATTCTTGTAATACAATTTAATTATCGTAGTGTTCCGACTTTTTTCTTGTAAACGTTATTAGGATTTTATTCTCGCCGTATTCCGACTTTATTCTGTCTTAATCTGCGTTACATTACATCTTAATTCTTGCAGGATTAGGACCTTATTCTTGTAATGACACAAAATCTTATATTACAACTTTCTTCTTGTAAAATTACAACTTAAACATTAATAATATTATGTCAAAAACACCCGTTTCTTTTCTTCCGCTCATTTTAATGTCGTTAACGTTTGAAAAACTGGAGACGACAAACGTCTGAGGATAAAAATGAAGACGAGTCAAAACATTTCACGGCAGACGGACTTTTAATTTTCTTAATTATCTGCAACTTTATTCAGAGATGAAGTGCCAGAGTCCACCTGTGTGTGTGTGTGTGTGTGTGTGTGTGTGTGAGTTAATGGAACACACACACACACAGAGTAATTGTTGTTTGTGCGTCAGTAATCATCAGAGAAGAAAAGCGTCTCCGTGTTAATGGGAAAGCGTGGAAAATGGATTCCGTCGGCGCGGCTGTGATTGGACGTCAGAGACAAACGAGACGCGACCGTTAATGAAGGTGATTTAAAGAGACGGAGGATTTGACCTTTGACCTCTGTTTACTGAACATATACTACATTTATTTATTTATCAAAACAAAGGGACAATAAAGGTTGTCAATAAACTGTAACGTGCAACAAAGTATTAGCTCTGTCATATATATATATATATATGCACACAGATATATGTGGATTTACTATATATAACAAAGTAGAATTTTAGAATTCTAAGTAGATTTCGGAATTTTAAGTAGATTTCGGAATTTTAAGTAGATTTTGGAACTATAAGTAGATTTTGGAACTTTAAGTAGATTTAGGAATTTTAAGTAAATTTTGGAATTCTAAGTAGATTTTGGAACTTTAAGTAGATTTTGGGACTTTAAGTAGATTTTGGAACTTTAAGTAGATTTTGGAACTATAAGTAGATTTTGGAACTTTAAGTAGATTTCGGAACTTTAAGTAAATTTTTTAACTTTAATTAGATTTCAGAACTTTAAGTAGATTTTGGAACTTTAAGTAGATTTTGGGACTTTAAGTAGATTTTGGAACTTTATGTAGATTTTGGAACTTTATGTAGATTTGGAACTTTAAGTAGATTTCGGAACTTTAAGTAGATTTTGGAACTTTAAGTAGATATTTTAACTTTAATTAGATTTCAGAACTTTAAGTAGATTTTGGAACTATAAGTAGATTTTGGAACTTTAAGTAGATTTAGGAATTTTAAGTAAATTTTGGAATTCTAAGTAGATTTTGGAACTTTAAGTAGATTTTGGGACTTTAAGTAGATTTTGGAACTTTAAGTAGATTTTGGAACTATAAGTAGATTTTGGAACTTTATGTAGATTTTGGAACTTTAAGTAGATTTCGGAACTTTAAGTAGATTTTGGAACTTTAAGTAGATTTTGGAACTTTAAGTAGATTTTGGAACTTTATGTAGATTTTGGAACTTTAAGTAGATTTTGGAACTTTAAGTAGATTTTGGGACTTTAAGTAGATTTTGGAAATATACGTAGATGTTGGAACTATAAATAGGTTTTATTTGTGGACAAATATATGTGGACCTGTCAAGGCTGTGACTCCGCCTCCTGCCTCCATGAGGAGGACGACGAAACGTCAGAAGATGAACGGACGGATGTTTGAATCAGTGCAAACTGCAGTAACTCATGAAGCACAGCAGGGGGCTCTACAGAGCTGCAGTGTTTTTCACTGTGTGTGTGTGTGTGTGTGTGTGTCATCATGCAGGTATTACAGCTCCTCGGGGGATAAAACTAGAAAAAGACGAGGACTCTTCTCCGTCTTTGCCTGGACGAGTGGACTCAGAGGACAGACATGCTGCAAGCTGATTGGCTGAACAGACTCTGTCTCTCTCTCTCTCTGTATCTATGTCTCTCTCTCTCTCTCTCTCTCTCGTTCACGAGTAGATTATTTGCCCGCAGCCTAATCTCAACATTTGAGCGACTCAGTGGGCGGAGAACGAGCTCAGGATGATGAGAGAAAAACCCACGAGGACGAAGACGACGACGGTGACTTTACTCAATAATCCAGCGTCATAATCTAATAAATGCTCTTTAGAAAAGAGGATTATGAGCCTTTATGTTCAGATTAATGTACAGTAAAGACACAGAGGAGATTCTGCTCATGACTGATGTTAGAATAAATCACTGCTCATATGCAGCTACACATGTTTCTGTGTGACAGAGGAGACGCTGCAGCACAAACAGCAGCATCATCAGCAGCAGTAACAGAAACAGCAGCAGCATCAGCAGAAACATCACCAGAAACAGAAGCACAAACAGCATCATCATCATCATCATCATCATCTTCATCATCAGCAGTCATTTTAAAACACACGTCGAAATCCAAACTCGTCTTGACATCTCCCGTTGTCTCCTAGTGTCTCCTTTTGTCTCCTGACATCTCTTGGTGTCCGCTAGTGTCTCATGTTGTCTCCTAGTGTCTCCTGTTGTCTCCAAGTGTCTCATGTTGTCTCCTAGTGTCTCATGTTGTCTCCTAGTGTCTCCTGTTGTCTCCAAGTGTCTCATGTTGTCTCCTAGTGTCTCCTTTTGTCTCCTGACATCTCTTGGTGTCCGCTAGTGTCTCATGTTGTCTCCTAGTGTCTCCTGTTGTCTCCAAGTGTCTCATGTTGTCTCCTAGTGTCTCATGTTGTCTCCTAGTGTCTCCTGTTGTCTCCAAGTGTCTCATGTTGTCTCCTAGTGTCTCCTTTTGTCTCCTGACATCTCTTGGTGTCCGCTAGTGTCTCATGTTGTCTCCTAGTGTCTCCTGTTGTCTCCAAGTGTCTCATGTTGTCTCCTAGTGTCTCATGTTGTCTCCTAGTGTCTCCTGTTGTCTCCAAGTGTCTCATGTTGTCTCCTAGTGTCTCCTTTTGTCTCCTGACATCTCTTGGTGTCCGCTAGTGTCTCATGTTGTCTCCTAGTGTCTCCTGTTGTCTCCAAGTGTCTCATGTTGTCTCCTAGTGTCTCATGTTGTCTCCTAGTGTCTCATGTTGTCTCCTAGTGTCTCATGTTGTCTCCTAGTGTCTCCCAGTGTCTCCTAGTGTCTCCTGTTGTCTCCTGACATCTCTTGGTGTCCGCTAGTGTCTCATGTTGTCTCCTAGTGTCTCCTGTTGTCTCCAAGTGTCTCATGTTGTCTCCTAGTGTCTCATGTTGTCTCCTAGTGTCTCATGTTGTCTCCTAGTGTCTCATGTTGTCTCCTAGTGTCTCCCAGTGTCTCCTAGTGTCTCCTGTTGTCTCCTGACATCTCTTGGTGTCCGCTAGTGTCTCATGTTGTCTCCTAGTGTCTCCTGTTGTCTCCAAGTGTCTCCTGTTGTCTCCTAGTGTCTCATGTTGTCTCCTAGTGTCTCATGTTGTCTCTTAGAGTCTCCTGTTGTCTCCTAGTGTCTCCTGTTGTCTCCTAGTGTCTCCCAGTGTCTCCTAGTGTCTCCTGTTGTCTCCTAGTGTCTCCCAGTGTCTCCTAGTGTCTCCTGTTGTCTCCCAGTGTCTCCTGATGTCTCTTGGCATCTCCCAGTGTCTCCTGTTGTCTCCTGTTGTCTCATGTTGTCTCCTGTTGTCTCCTGAAACTGAACGCCAAATAGTGAGCAACTCTATATAACCAAGAAATCACTGTTTAACAATTAACAATTAATGGAAACATTCACCAACTGACTGCCAAATAGTGAGCCATTCGATAAATTCAGCAACACACTGACTGCCAACTTATGAACTGTTCCATTCACCCACCAAGAAATGGCCTGCCAAATAATGAGCTGTTTTCTACATCCACCAACAGACTGACTGCCACATAGTGAGCTGTTTTCTATATCCACCAACAGACTGACTGCCACATAGTGAGCTGTTTTCTATATCCACCAACAGACTGACTGCCATATAGTGAGCTGTTTTCTATATCCAACAACAGAATGACTGCCATATAGTGAGCTGTTCTCTATATCCACCAATAGACTGACTGCCAAATAATGAGCTGTAATCTATATCCAACAACAGAATGACTGCCAAATAGTGAGCTGTGCTCTATATCCTCCAACAGACTGACTGCTAAATAGTGAGCTATTATCTATATGCAACAACAGAATGACTGCCAAATAGTGAGCTGCTATCTATATCCTCCAACAGAATGACTGCCAAATAGTGAGCTGTTTTCTATATCCAACAACAGAATGACTGCCAAATAGTGAGCTGTGCTCTATATCCTCCAACAGACTGACTGCCACATAGTGAGCTGTTATCTATATCCTCCAACAGAATGACTGCCAAATAGAGAGCTATTCTCAAAATCTACCAACAGACTGACTGCCAGATAGTGAGCTGTTCTCTATATCCACCAATAGACTGACTGCTAAATAGTGAGCTATTATCTATATCCTCCAACAGATGGACTGCCAAATAGTGAGCTGTTCTCTATCTCCACCAACATACTGACTGCCAAATAGTGAGCTACCCTCAGATGTATGTATCTCAGCTCATGCTCACAGATCAGGATCAATGTTGTCATGTTTATATAAGACAGTAAAGTTAAAATGTGAGTGTTTCAGCTGCAGCTCTTTGTAAAACAGTGTTTCGATCGTGTTCCTGTTCCGTCTCTTGTTTTCCGTCTCTCCTCCGCTCATGTCAGTGCTGCTGATGGAATAATAATAGAGAATAATAAATAATAATAATAAAGCCACAGCTCGATTATTGATGATGGGATTGTGGTTTAAATCACATCAAAAACCAGCTCATACACTCGTCCTTTTCAAGTCCATTAAGTCATTAACCAACAGGGAGGAAACGATGATGATGACGATGATGATGATGATGATTATTCATGAAACACATTAATGTATCCTGTCATTTGTTGTATGTTGGTTGTAATGTTGTCGTCAGTGTGTTTGCACATATGCAGCTGCAGATAACACGGATATAATTACAGATAAGGACTGTGTGTGTGTGTGTGTGTGTGTGTGTGTGTGTGTTTGTGTGTGTGTGTGTTTGTATGGTTCACACGGCGACTGCTGCTCATGCATCAGTGCAACAGTGAAGGTGTTTGAATGATTGATGATCTGTGATGATGCTCTGACCACTGACTGTTAGACATGTTATTAAACCTGTGATTAAACCAGTTATTAAACATTTTATTAAACCTGTGATTAAACCAGTTATTAAACATTTTATTAAACCTGTGATTAAACCAGTTATTAAACATTTTATTAAACCTGTTATTAAACCTGTTAAACTTGTTAAACATGTTATTAAACCCGTTAAACCTGTTATTAAAACCGTTAAACCTGTTATTAAACCTGTTATTAATAATAATAATAATAATAATAATAATAATAACAATAATTATAATAATAACAATAATAATAATGCATTATTAAACCTGTTATTAAAACTTTTATTAAACATGTTATTAAACCTGTTATTAAATCTTTTATTAAACATGTTAAACTTTCACAAAAATTTCCTTATCGTTATAAAATGTTCTCACTTAAGACAAATTTAAAATAAAAATGTTAATCTTAAATTGTCCTGATTTGGACAGAGACTTTTATTTTGTCTCAGTTACTGAAGTCTGTAACTATGTGGACTTCCTGTTTTATTTTGTAGTTGTGTTTCTGTCTGTCTTTACTTCCTGCTGTTGTGTGTTGATTACGTTCACCTGTGTATGATTAACACCTGGTTCTCGCCCAGAGCCCCGCCTCCTGCCCATAGCCCCGCCTCCTTTCCAGAGCCCCGCCCCCACAGTCACATGCTCTTCTTTCTTCTCTCATCCTGAAAAGTCGCCATTTTGAAGTTTAAACAGGTGTCAGTGAAGACAGTGAAGACGACTGCAAAATGCCAAACATCCCATAATATCCTCCTCAGTAACAGGTGAGTGTTTGAACTGTCCTCAGTCATTTGGACTCTGAATTTAAAGGTCATGAACGTCGTTCACACATGATTTTGTTTGACTTTTGTTTATAATGTGATTTTAACAGTGAACTCCAACAGAGATTGTCTATTGTTTGTAAAGATGTCTCACTCTGTCTCTGATTTGAGACACTGATTTAAATTTGAATTTGAATTTAATGTTTGTTTGTTTTTTTTCTTGAATATTTGAGACGTAGTGTTTTCTTAACTGTGGACACATTTTCACACACAACGTCCTCACTTTTAGCAAATGTTTAACGAAACGTCGACGCTGAATTTGAAATGTTTGTTTGTCTGTTTGTTTGTTTGTGTTGAGACGTTTTTTTTCTCTTTTATTCAGAACATTTTCTCTTTTAATCGAAGTTTAAATTCTCCTGTGTTTGTTTTTGTTTTGGAGCCAAATTTCCCTCTAAATATTAAATATTAATTTACTTAATTAATATTAAGTAAACTGTGTGTGTGTGTGTGTGTGAGTGTGTGAGAGCACATTTCTTTTTTTTAAAAGTGCAGTTTAAACCTCGGCTCCGTCTGTCGTCGCCATTAAAGTTTAAAACAAAATAAAAACCGTTTGAAGTTGAATCCAGTTTTACTTTGAGTTGAAAACTCAAAATATAAAAACATTTGTGTCTGAGTTGATTTCATCAAAAGTTTCTCAAACTTTTTCTGTTTGAAAAAAAACCCCTCCAAATCTAAAAAATATGACTGTATTTCTGTGTTTGGGGGATTTTTTTTTTCTTTAATGTCGTCAAATATTAATCTAAAATTCGCTTTTGTTGCACATTTGTGTGTAAATTTACAGCCAAATAATGAAATAATTGCACAATTTAATTTTTTGTACCATAACCAAATTTTTGACGTGGGACTTTTTGGGAAAAGCTGGACATCGGAGGAAAAAGATGGTAAGTAAATGAAAAATGTCCTCACTGTTTACCTTTAAAAGCAGTTACTGACATTATGATACGTTAACTGTGATTAATATTAGTTTTACATTCATAAATGTAGAGTTTCTGAAGTCAAACCTTCATTTAAGAAACAGAAAAGCTATAAAACACTAAATTATTTGCTCTAAAATTAACATTTTGGACCAATTTAGATTTTTTTCAACCATTAATTAGAAATTTTTTGTTGTTTAAATGTGTTTTGTGCTTCAAAGGTCAAAGGTCAAAGACGCTACAGGACGGACAGATGGAGAACCCCCCCCACACACTGTTACCGTGGAAACGTCACGTTAACGATGGCTGAGTTCCATTTAGTTTCACCGTCGTCACCTGAGACATTTTTAGACTCACCTGCTCAAACTGCTGTCAAAAATGGACAAAAAGTAATTATTAAAAAAGTTTTTTTCCATCGTTATTTTTACCTGAAGCTAAGTTTTATTTTCATAAATGTAAAAATCCTTAAATTTAAGAGTTCTAATTAAATCTGAACAGTGAATAAAATCCATTAAACTCTATTTATTCAATGTTTACTTGGTTTTTCTTCTCCTTTTAATTTGTTTTTGTTGTCGTTAAAGTGCAGCGTTTTATTCGTGTTCAAGGTCAAACGGAGACGTCGTAACAAGGTACGGCCACCAGGGCGAACCCTGTGTGTCTCACCGTAACCATGGCGACGCAGCATCATCATCATCATCAGTAAGATCGAGTGTTTGTGGTAATGGAAGATAAAAGAGATTTAAAGATAAACTCTGTACCTTTATATTCGCGCGCCGACGACATGTTGAGACGACGCTGCTGCTGCTGCTGTGACGCGTTATGAGCTGAAATCTGATGAATATTCATGTATGTATATATATGTATGTGTATATATTGATTCAGAAGTCATGGAAATTGATTTGGCAACCAAAGCTGTGATGGTAGTCTTGAGATGTATAAATTCTCCAAAGTGCAGAATGAAGACAGTGTGGAGCTCATTATTTGGCAGGCAGTCTCTTGGTGGATGTATGGATCGGTTCATTATTCAGCAGTCAGTCTGTTGGAGGATATATAGAACAGCTCATTATTTTGCAGGCCGTCTCTTGGTGGATGTATGGAGCAGTTCATTATTTGGCAGCCAGTCTGTTGGTGGATATATAGAACAGCTCATTATTTTGCAGGCGGTCTCTCGATGGATGTTTAGAATAGCTCAATATTCGGCAGTCAGTCTGTTGGTGGATAGAGAGAACAGCTCATTATTTTGCAGGCAGTCTCTTGATGGATGTTTAGAATAGCTCAATATTCAGCAGTCAGTCTGATTGTGGATATAGAGAACAGCTCACTATTTTGCAGGGAGTGTCTAGGTGGATATTTAGAGTAGCTCAATATACGGCAATCAGCCTGTTGGAGGATAAATAGAATGGCTCATTATTTTGCAGGTAATCTCTTGATGGATGTATTGATCGGTTCATTATTGGGCAGTCAGTCTGTTGGCGGATAAATAGAATGGCTCAGTATTTTGCAGGTAGTCTCTTGGTGGATGTGTGGAGTGGTTCATTATTCGGCAGTCAGTCTGTTGAAGGATAAAAAGAATGGCTCATTATTTTGCAGGCAGTCTCTTGGTGGATGTATGGAGTGGTTCATTATTTGACAGCCAATCTTTTGGTGGATATAGAGAACAACTCACTATTTTGCAGGGAGCGTCTTGGTGGATATTTAGAATAGCTCATTATTTGGCAGTTGCCCCCTGGTGGCATTACATTGTGTTGGTACTTCCCCACTGACTTCACAGAGGAGCAAACCAAACACGTGTTCCGTTCAGGCTGTGATTTCATTTGACTTTGTCTCAGTGAAGACAGCAGCTGCACAAATGTGAACAAAAGGATTTGAATTTGTGCGTTTGTGGAAAAAAAAAACATTTCACTTACTGCATTCCTCTTATCACCAACACCAGACGAGTGTGTGTGTGTGTGTGTGTGTGTGTGTGTGTGTGTTCTTGTACTTGTGGCATACTGAGGACCAGTGAGGGTTTTTAACCAACCGACATTTTTGGCCGGTCCTCAGTTTGTTTTCATTGAAATCACTTCCTTAGGATGCTATAACATGCTATACTCAATTTGTACAATTTTTTTTCGTCAAATTTTGGACAATTGGTCAAATTTGGACCAATTTTTTTTTTGGTCAAATTTTGGACCAAATTTTTTTTTGTCAAATTTTGGACCAACATTTTTTTTTGTCAAATTTTGGACCAACATTTAAAATTTTAGACCAACATTTAAAATTTTGGTCGACATAGTATAAGTATGATGTTTTTGTCAAATTTTGGACCAAAATCTTTTGGTCAAATTTTGGACATTTTTTTAATTTTGGTCGACATGTTTTTGTAAAAATTTGGACCAAAAAATTTATATAGTTTTCCAGCCCTTTTTGCTCTGGGGCTCCACCTGCAGACATTTTATGGTACTGCAACCAGTAGTTCTTCATAGATGTCATTCATGAAGTAGATATTTGTAATTGTGTTGATTTATAAAGTGGAAATGCTGGTCCTCACTTTGTCAGCAACACAGTCCTCAGTATGCAGCAAGTACAAGAATGTGTGTGTGTGTGTGTGTGTGTGTCCGTCTCCACACCAAAGCTAATTTCTATGCCAACTGTGCTCCGCTTGGCTCGCCGCCCGTCACCGTGCGCACACAGGGAATCCCAAATTCCTGCCGTAAACACACACACACACACACACACACACACACACACACACACACACACACACACACACACACACACACACACACACACACACACACACACAGGAAGCTGTAACGTCCTCCTGAAAGCCCATGAATCATCCCGTTATCTCCATCTTCTCAGCGGAGACTCTCGTTCCCGACCATCGCTGCCCCTTCAGGCCTCGGTGAATGAGGAGAATCAGCCGTCGCGGCGTAGTCGTGATTTAATTAAATTAAATCAGGTAAAAAGCAAACGACGTCAGGCACCAAACTGCAGAGAGAGTTCATGTAGGAGGAGGAAGAGGAAGTTCTGGCTCTTTTCCGTGATACAGTTCTAGCTCGACTCGGTTTGGTCTCAGTCAAGCTGTTTTTCATGTTTTCATAGCTCCTCCTCCTCCTCAAAGTGGGCGGAGTCATCATAGCAACGGCTGCTTGAAACTCCTTGAGATGAACGTTCATTTTCAGGATTTTTTACTTTAATCTACAGTTGGACATTGTTGGCTTTGATTCTTGTTGAACCATAAGTGAATTTTGGAACTTTATGTAGAATTTGGAATTATAAGTACATTTTGGAATTATAAGTACATTTTGGAACTATACGTATATTTTGGAATTATAAGTACATTTTGGAACTATACGTATATTTTGGAATTATAAGTACATTTTGGAACTATACGTTTATTTTGGAATTATAAGTATATTTTGGAACTATACGTTTATTTTGGAATTATAAGTATATTTTGGAACTATACGTATATTTTGGAACTATAAGTATATTTTGGAACTATACGTATATTTTGGAACTATAAGTACATTTTGGAACTATACGTATATTTTGGAACTATACATATATTTTGGAATTATAAGTAGAATTTGGAATTCTAAGTAGAATATGGAGTTATAAGTGTATTTTGGAATTATACGTATATTTTGGAACTATAAGTAGAGTTTGCACTTCAAAATAAGCGCAAGAAACTCTCCAAGTATTTAAGCAACTTTGTAAAATTAAGACTTTCAATAGGGGGCGCTGTTGAGCCATGATACGTCCCCTTCATATGAAACTAAATAAATATGAAATGAATCATTCATATCCGACGACTCTGAACATGTTCATGTTGTTATTAGCGTACAAGTTTGGAAAACTTTTAATTTACTTTTAGTTTGGAATGATGAGAGCAATACGTGTACCAAATCTCACCAAAATTGTATGAACTATATGCAAAGCTAGCATGTTTCAGTCAGTGTGGGGGCGCTATGGAGTCGACTAAACTCCATAAAAATGAGTTAATTATCTTAAAATGTGCTCCACGTTTCAGGAGACGAGAAACTGCCGTGATGAAAAGATAATGTAATAATAGTCTTGAACAGCAGCTTGTGTTTGGAGGCACCGTCGCTCATTAGCATTCGCCGCGAGCGTCTCGTCAAAAACGCCTCTCGGTTTGGCCTCTGACGGCTTAAAAAAATAAAATAAATAAAAAACAACTGACACTTTAAGTTAACTTTGACTTTAAATGCAGTAAATCCTTGTGTCGGCTGATTTTATTTTTTTTTCCCATCTCCTCCGTTAATTGGCGGTGAAACGTTAACTCGGGTTCACGCTGCAAATATCGTTCTGTGGATTCCCGACGTCTCTGCCGTCAACCTCACCGGGGGTTTAATTCATCTGCAGCTCCTGAGGTGAAATGGCAAATTTTAAAGTCAGCTGCAAATTAAAATAAAAAAAAGAAAAAGACTGTATGATTTTTTTTTTTTTTTTAAAGGCCGTACAAGAGTTCACTTGTGTTTATTTGCGTAAAACAACTGCACTGTAATCTCATACAGAGACGTGAACGTTTGACTGTGATTGGTTTAATTTTTTCTCGCATCCATTTCAGGTTTAGTACATTAAAAATGTATGTCGTGGCAGAATATCGTGACGTACATCATTCAGAAATCGATTCGCCAACAAAAGCTGTGACGGTAGTCTTGAGACATGTACATTCCCCCAGCCAATAAAGCCAGTGTTGGGCTCATTATTTGGCAGTCAGTCTGTTGGTGGCTACAGACAACAGCTCATTATTTTGCAGGCAGTCTGTTGGTGGATGTTTAGAATAGCTCATTATTCGGCAGGCAGTCTGTTGGTGTATGTGGAGAACAGCTCATTATTTTGCAGGTGGTCTGTTGGTGAATATAGAGAACAGCTCACTATTTTGCAGGGAGCGCCATGGAGGACATTTAGAATAGCTCGTTATTCGACAGTCAGTCTGTTGGTGGATATGGACAACGGCTCATTATTTTGCAGGCGGTCTCTTGTTGGATGTATGGAGTTGGTCATTATTTGGCAGTTCGCCAGCTCATTATTTTGCAGGAAGTCTGTTGGTGGATGTTTAGAAAAGCTCATTATTCGGCAGTCAGTCTCTTGGTGGATATAGAGAATAGCTCATTATTTGGCAGGCAGTCTGTTGGTGGATGTTGAGAATAGCTCATTATTCGGCAGTCAGTCTCTTGGTGGATATAGAGAACAGCTCACTATTTTGCAGGGAGCGCCATGGTGGACATTTAGAATAGCTCGTTATTCGACATGGACAACGGCTCATTATTTTGCAGGCGGTCTCTTGTTGGATGTATGGAGTTGTTCATTATTTGGCAGTTCGCCAGCTCATTATTTTGCAGGTAGTCTCTTAGTGGATTTATGGAGCGGTGCATTATTCGGCAGTCAGTCTGTTGGTGGCTGTAGAGAACAGCTCATTATTTGGCAGGCAGTCTCTTTGTGGATATAGATCCATTTCTATTTTAATGCTCAAAAACTTGTCTTTGACTCACCAAAATAATATAAGAGAAACACACACACACACACACACACACACACACACACACACACACACACACACACACACACACACACACACACACACGCACATGAAAAACAACACATAGTTAAAATGAGAGCTCGTTATAAAAATGGAGACATTTGTAAAAACCAATCAAATTGACACAGATTATGTTAAATTAAATGGATTCTTCCTGCAGGTGTGGATTAAAAGTCACTTTGTGGAGTTAAGAGTAATTTTTTCACTTAGAATGAAGATTTTTTTTATTTAGTTTATTTTTCTGAGAAAAGCTGAGTCAAACACTGCTCTGGTTTATCACTGATTTTGTTTTCCACAGACTCCATTTTGGGGAAAAGCTTGTTTTTATTCTCTTGCTGCAGCTGAGGTGACTGAACCAGGTCGTGAGTGTGGTGTGTTTTTTTAAAAACTTTGAAAACTTTGGGGTTTAAACGCTGAAAAAACTGAAACACTTTCCCAGGTTCTCTCCTCCTACGTCTTTGTTGGTTTCTGCATTAAAATAATGTGGGTTGAGCCATTTTTCTTCTTCTTCTTCTTCTTCTTTTTCGCTTGTGCTGTAATTTTTAATCTTTCAAAACAGGAAACAAACGCTTCTGGTTTTGTGTCACGAAGTTACAGGCCACTTCCTGTTTCGTGTATAAACGGTGGGTAAATTCAAAATGGCCGACTTCCTGTTGGGTCAAGTTAACGTTCGTAGACGAGTTCAGGGTCAGTCTTTTGTGTCACGTACGAAGTTTTGAACAGATCAGTCAATGTAGACAAAATTTACAGGGTACTTCCTGTTTTGTGGCGAATTGTCGGAATTTGCTGAAATTCCGATGGTTGTCGTGGCCACGCCCCTTTTGAATCAAATTTTTCATCTTTGATGCGTCTAGTACAAATTAATGCATTTTTAAAAATGTTACTAAGATGAACACGCTCAGTTTGTCCATTTGCCAAATGTGCGACTCGCCCAGATGGCCGGCAAATTCAAAATGGCCGACTTCCTGTTTGGTCAAGTTAATGTTCGTAGACATTAACTCGCCAAGATGGACGGCAAATAAATTCAAAATGGCCGACTTCCTTGGGTTGGGTCAAGTTAACGTTCGTAGACGCGTTCAGGGTCGGTCTCTATGTGCCCCGTACGAAGTTTTGTGCAGATCGGTCAATGTACGACAAAGTTGCAGGGTACTTACAGTTTTGTGGCGAAATGTCGGAATTAGCAAAAATTCCGATGGTTGCCGTGGCCACGCTATATGTGCTAAATGTGCGAATCGCCAAGGTGGACGGAAAATTCAAAATGGCCGACTTTCTGTTCAGTTGAGACCATGGTCCCGATTGACTTTTTTGTTTGTCTTGAGCTGTGACATGTTTCTACTAAATTTCCTGAAATTTGGTGCTACTTATTTAAATTTTTTTCCATCTGGGTTTCATCAAAGGGGGCGCTACTGAGCCGTTTTGCGCCACTTTTATGCACTTGCCTTATTATCGACTTTTTTGCCAGTTGTGATCAGTTCGCGACGCAGTTCCGTTGCGTCCGTTTTCACCATTAAAAATGCGATAATTCCGAGAAGAAAAACAGGTCCTCGCTGCACCGCGTCTTAGTTATTGTGTCGCTTACAAGCTATCTATCAATATATCATCTTATCTATCTATCTATCTATCTATCTATCTATCTATCTATCTATCTATCTATCTATCTATCTATCTATCTATCTATCTATCTATCTATCTATCTATCTATCTATCTATCTATCTATCTATCTATCTATCTTCCTTCATTAGCTTACAAGCTATCTATCAACTTATCTATCTTGCTAGTTAGCTTACAAGCTATCTATCTTGCTAGTTAGCTTAGGATCTATCTATTGCTATTTGAGAGGAAATCAAACATGCAGTGGTCAGTGCACCAGTGCAATGTTAACGTTGATCCAAAATTCAACGTTAAATACAAAAGAAGTTAAATATCAGACGACTCATCGCTAAAAGACAGAAGTGGACGTCGTCATCGGACTCGATGGACAAAACAAGCAACCGTGTTGTCGGGATACATCTTTTTAAAGTTGTTTTCACGTGAAATAGTTAGCGTTAGAGTAGTAAGAGTTACACAAAAACCCCAAATCATCTCCCTGCTGGTCCGTGTTTCACCAGCAGGAGGCAGTGGAGCGGCCCAAACATCCGCGTTCCTGCACAAACCTGCAGCCGAGAGAAGACGCTTGTGATTCACAGACGGTGTAACACGTGGCGTGAAGCCAGCTGGACCCAACAGAAAGAGAAATATGTGGACGCTGGCTCGCTGCCACAGCACTAACTAAATCTGGCTCGTGCCAAATTAAATTGTTATCCAGGCTCCTGCGAACGGTTGGTTCTGATAAGAAGAAGGTGGCTAACGACAGTCGCTGTGAGAGCGCGTTCAGACGAACTTAGCGGTTTGCTGTGTAAATCTACGACGACGTCACGTGTGCGTAATAACGTTCTTTCATGAGGAGGAAAAAGGTTAAGTAACATTTCTGACTCTTAATGACTCTGGCATTTCTAAAAATCTGCCGTAAAAAACCGTCCTCAGGAGAGTGGAGACACCTGAAGGTCCAGAGAGATGAGGAGTAAAGAAAAGACGAAGAAGACGAGGCTTAACCTTTTAGAATAAAATAAGATTAGGTCGTTCATCCTCTTCTCTGAGTTCTCATTCCACTGTTTGTGCAGAGGTGAAGTGGAATTACTGTTTTCACTGAGCCTCAGACACTGAAACTTTAAAACTATCTATCTATCTATCTATCTATCTATCTATCTATCTATCTATCTATCTATCTATCTATCTATCTATCTATCTATCTATCTATCTATCTATCTATCTATCTATCTATCTATCTATCTATCTATCTATCTATCATGCTAGCTTACTATCATGCTAGCTTACGAGCTTTCTATCAACTGATCTATTTTGCTAGTTAGCTTACAAGCTTTATATCAACTTGTCTGTCTGTCTTGCTAGTTAGCTTACGAGCTATCTATCAACTTATCTATCTTTCTAGTTAGCTTATCAGCCATTTATCAACTTATCTATCTTCGTCCATCTAAAATGCTAGCTTACGAGCTATCTATCAATGTATCTATTCATCTTGCTAGTTAGCTTATGAGCTATATATCAATCTATCAACTTATCTATCTATCTCGCGAGTTACCTTATGAGCTATATATCAACTTATCTGTCTTGGTCTATCTATAATGCTAGCTTACGAGCTATCAATCAATCTATTAACTTATCTATCTTGCTAGTTAGCTTACAAGCTATATATCAACTTATCTATCTTCCTAGTTAGCTTACAAGCTATATATCAATTTATCTATCTTGCTAGTTAGCTTAGGAGCTATATATCAACGTATCCATCTTGTTAGATAGCTTACAAGCTATATATCAATTTATCTTATATCAAATAATACTGCAGTGTGTGTGTGTGTGTGTGTGTGTGTGTGAGCTCAGATTATTTACACAAGGATTATCATCCAGCGATAATTCACAATGATTTTGTGTTGCGTTGATGTTGCTGCGCCCGTTGTGTCTGGATCACGACTCATGGTGGCGCTGTTAATCCCTCAGCGTCATCGATTACTGTCTCTGTCTCTGTGAGTTTTTTTAATGCCATTTATTTAATTCTGACATCATCACTGAACCCGATGATAAATTCGTGGATATTTTCTCGTGGAATAATTAACACCTGACAAATTTTCGCAGGTGTTGAAATCAGAAGTGAGAACATTTGTGAGTCACAATAATCCCGACTTGTTAAATCACCGTAGTTTTAAATTTGTCACCGATTCACTTTTCAGATTCTGTTTTTGTTGTCGGTCAAAGAAACCATTGAAACTCAGACTTAAACGTAGCTATAAATTCTATATTTTTTGCCAATTTGACCAAAAAAGGAAACTTATAACTTGTATTACTACAAAATAAGAGCATGAGTTCAATTCACAATAAGAGCTTCAGAAAATATAATGTTTTTAAAAATCAAATGCACTGAAATTCCTGAATCTGTTTAACGAGCTTCAACTAATTTGATTATTTTCATCATAATAAAGATCGATCGGTGAATTGTTTGGTCCAGAAAATGTTGATCGTCGTTCCCCAAACCTGAAAATAGTGACGTTCACAAACCGAAATGATTCAGTTTTAATGATTTATTTGTTGTTTGGAGCAAATAAATCTGAAAAATATTCACATTTAAGAATCTGAAAACACTAACATTGCTTTAACTATAAGGAAAAATAGCAAAAGGGTGAAATGGTTTTCATCACCTTTAATCTTAGTCACATGTGTAAAATATGCACTGTAAAAAAAAGAAAAAAAGTTCCATCAACTATTATTATTTTGTTAGACAAACTTGTAAGTTACAGTTGTGCCAACTCAAAATTACATTTAATTTAATTAGATTTTTTAATTATCTGAACAAGATTAGTTGGCTACGGAGCCCCAGAAGTGACATGAGAAAAAAAATACAAATTGAAATCTCGAGTTTCAAAGTCAAGATCTCGAGTTTCCCAAAAAAATATGAAAAAAGAAAATGGAAAAAAAAAAAAAATTCAAAAAAATTTAGAAACTCGAGATCTGGACTTTGAAACTCGAGATCTCGAGTTTCCAAAAAAATGGAAAAAAAAATGACGAAACTTATTTTTTTTTGAAATCTCGAGTTTCCCAAAAAAATTGACAAAAGAAAAAAAAAATCATATTTTTCAGACAACAGACAACTTTTCTTTGTCTGTTAACTCAAAAACTGATTACAGTAAGTTGCCTTGAAATTGAGTTTCATTATTTTAAGCAGTGTTTCCCAAACTCTTTATAATTCGACTGACTTTTTAAAGATGACAAACTGACCACATTTAATATACTTTATATATATAGATATATTTAACTTTTGACAATTTTACCTCCATTTCTATAACACCTGATATCAGTTTGATACATTTTAAGTCTGAGCTTAGAGATATTTACACCTGCAGGTCATATTTAAAATCTCTTTTGAAAACAATTCTGTCTGTTTCTATAGTTTTTTAATGTGCAGAGTTTAAAATGCACAGATGTTCTCTCACCTAACGATTCTCCTTGACTTGTTTCCCTGCTGTTTTGTCTGAGTTTGTCTGAGGCCGTTGATCATGAAATCTTCTCAGCTTCTTCTTCTCTGACGTGTCGAGGTTACCAACGTTCATCCTTGATCTTTCCCTCCTCGCTCTCCTCATTGATCACTTTTAAGTCTAATGTTTTTTATTCACTTGTTATGCAGACGATTCACTGCTGTTCCTTTATTAACTTTCCCCTCAGTGTTCGCTCTAATCACACCATAAAAAGCATAAATATTTAGTTTTTTTTTTTTTCATCCAATTCCCTTTATGAGATTCAAGATTTTCAAAGTTTACAAGAGTTCAATTTCAATTCTCACCTCTGGTGTCGACGCAAAATTAATAAAAGATCTAAGTAAGTGTTGAGTTTAGAGAAGCGGCTGCAAGGTGCATTCAAGACAGCTCGTAACTTTCAACACTTCTGCAAACACTTCTATAGTCCTCTAAGTACTTATACTAAATATAATATTTATTAAGTATACTAAATACTAACTTACATTAAATTTTTATAAATGCAATTGTTGATTAAATATTAGTTACGTATACGTCTGTATACGTGTGTATGCGTGTATACGTGTGTATAAGTGTGTATAGGTGTGTATACGTGTGTTCATGTGTCTACGTGTATATACGTGTATATGTGTGTATGCGTGTATATGTGTGTATGTGTTTATACGTGTGTATACGCGTGTATACGTGTGTTCATGTGTCTGTGTGTATACGTGTCTGTGTATACGTTTACACGTGTATATATGTATATACGTAATATATATATGTGTATATGTATACACATATATATGTGTATACGTATATACATGTGTATACGTATGTACATATGTGTATACCTATATATACATATATGTATACGTATATACATACATGTGTATATGTATATGTGTACACATATATGTGTGTATATATATATGTATACGTATAAGTGTATAAATATATGTATATGTATACGTATATATGTATAAATATATACATATGTGTATATATATACAAGTGTATATGTATATACATATGTATACGTGTGTATATATATGTGTATATATATGTGTGTGCTTATATATATATATATTTTACAATATTTTATATATTATATTGTAATATAATACATATATTTTATATGTCCAGGTTATAGGTTATTAATTGCATATTTGTTATATTCTGCTTTACATGTTTCTACATCGATACATTCCAAGTTTTTAAATACTCTTCATATACTAATAAGTAACATGCTTAATGCAAATATGCAAATATTATGCATTGTCTTTTGTATTTAGCAGTACTGTAAATTAATTAGTACATGAAATAAAAGACAAATACTGTTGAGAAGTAAACTCTGAGGTCTCAAACTCGTGTTTCTCCGATCAATTTCACACATCGCGCCTGAATATAAAGTCCTAAAGATTTATTTCTGTTTGTTTTTCTTTAAATTGTGAACTCAATATCCAAACAAACACTTTTTCACAAAATATAAAAAAAATCTGTCACGATTGTTGTCCATGAATATAAATATCTGGGTATAATTTCCCTGAGAAACATAATAAACTAAATTAAAATCTAGTTTCCTTTAACTTTTAAGAATAAAGTTTAGTTTCTCGCTGACTTTAATAAATTAACGACGGCCGTGAAGTATTTATAAAAAAACCCCTGAAGACAAAACTGTGTTTGATTCCTAAACCCTTGAGCTCTGTGAGGAGGAAGTGAAAACAGCTGCAGGCGAAGTGGACGACGGTGAGTCAGACGCTCCGTCGCCTCTGGACATTAAACCTCGCGTCGTCCCCGTTTAATACTTTCATTAAAGTCTTCACACGTGGAAACCTTTTTTCTAAATCCCGTGTCGTTGTTGTTGCAGATTTAACGCGGCGCCTGCAGCGCGTTCACACGGCGACGACCTTTGGTGATGAAGATAAATCCCAACTCTCAGAGCAGACGCTGGTCTGCGTGAGGACGAATAAACTATTTAACGGCGCCTCACTGCTGCTTAAAGGTGAAGTAAGTAGTTTATAGTGCCATCTAGAGGAGAGGCTGAAATTTACAACAAAGAACTGCTCCTCTGCTCACCCCCTCCCTAACACTCCAGACCCCCTGAAAGCCTCAAAGGCAAAATTTGAGGGGGGGGGGGTCTAAACTAGGGCTGGACGATTAATTGAATTTTATTCATGATTTTGATTTTGGCTTCTCAAGATCATAAAAACGCTATAATCGAAGAAATATAACGCATGGCGCGGCGTGTATGTAAATTCCTATGCTCGGAAAACACCTTGAATTCACCCGTGTTATGTGCAGCTACAGCAAGCAAGTGACGTGTGAAAAAAAAAAAAATATATATATATATATATATATATATATATATGATGACATTTTTTTTTTCATTTTTTTTTTGGAAAGTCGAGATCTCGATTTTTGAGATACACCATGTCTATCTCAACATCCATGTTTTCAAGCATGTTAGTTAGTAGTATTTAGTAAAGAGTGTATTAAAAACTTCAAATATATCAACTTCTAGTTCATCCTGTGGGCAAAACTGTAAAAACAACCAAACGTATCTCTGACAAAACTCATCAGATTTTAACATAATTTGGTACATGTGTGCAGGATCACACACTCTACCATCATACCAAGTTTTATCAGGATCTGATCCAGAGTACACACTTCCTGTTGTATTTGTATCACTGTAGATGTATTTATATCCATTAACGCTGCACTCAGATGAAATCCTCTGTGAGAACACAACACAAGTGCTAATGTACACATTGATAAATTAGCACTTGAGCTGTGTTTAAACACACTTTCACTGTAGCTGGTTGAATAATTAGTTATTATTATTACTCACATTCACACACACACACACACACATCCATCATTATGGACCATTGTGTCCTTTTATTTGCTTGTTTGTTTCCTTTACAGTAGATTGTATACATTATTTAACAGAAATGCAATATTTGAAACGTTGACGTTTAATAATTATTAATGTTGAAACAAATGCATGTTTTATTCAAGTAGTTTTAATGTCATTCTATTTTAATTTATGTAGATTTCTTTCAGGGGTGTCGATCATTCAGTTCAATTCAATAGTTGAACTGAATGTTCACACAGTTATATATAAACAGATATTGTACAAACTCTAAAAAATGCAAAAAGTACCATCCAAATATCACAATATATAAATGATATATATATATATATACACATATATATGTTTATATACATAAAATATATGTGTATATATATATATGTATATGTATATATATGTATGTATATGTGTATATATATGTGTGTATATATGTATACATATATGTATATATAGGTATATGTGTGTATATATGTATATATATGTGTATGTATATATATGCATGTATATGTATACATATAGGTATATATAGGTATATGTATGTATACATATGTATATATAGGTATATATGTATTTATAGGTATTTATATGTATATAAAGGATATACATATAAACATGTATGTGCATATATGTATATATATGTATGTGTATATATATATGTATGTATATATGTACGTGTATATATATATGTATGTATGTATATATGTACGTGTATGTATATATGTGTATGTGTATATATATATGAATATGTATATATGTATATGTTTGTATGTATACCATATATGTATACCGTATATTTCTGTATAAATATCCGTATATGTATATGAGTATATGTATATGTATATATATGTATGTATACATGTATGTATATATGTGTATATGTATGTATGTATATATGTATGTATATATATATATGTATATGCATGTATATATGTATGTATATATATATTTATATATACATATATATATATATGTGTATGTATATATATATATGTATATATACATACACATATATGTCACTTTTCTATAACCCAGTTGTACAGTAAGCCAGTGAAGGACTCGGTCATTTACAGAAAACACTCTCTAATTCCCCGTGTCAGCAGAGCAGCATGTGTTCAGTCAGATATTCTCTCTCCTCTCGCCGTGAAACCAAACGGTAAAATAAACGTTTGGCGTCAGGTCTTTTTTTTTTTTTCTCCTTCTCCCCGTGACTCCATCAGCTCCTCACACCTGCTGAGGAGACGCTCGACAATTACCAAAGGGAAGAGGGTCGAGCTGCAGCGTCTGCTGAGCCTGATAAGACCCCGGGTCCTGCTGCTGGTGTGAGTGAGTGAGTGAATGAAAAGCCGTCGTGATCGGCGTCGGCCCGCGCTGCAGCGGTCGCTGCACAGATGTGGACCTGGATAAACTCTGGTCCCACACATCACTGACAGCTCACACCACAGGATAAAGACACAACGTCTGTTCAGAGTCATGTATCCCAGGGTCACTGAAACACAACCCCCCCCCCCCACGACACCTTCATTCTCTTACTGTGAGTTACTCTCTCAGCTCAGCAGCTGCTCCATGTCCTCCAGCAGGGGCGCTGTTGATTGGGACATTGAGCTGAAGACGTTCACAGACTGATGAAGAGGGCAACAAAACCTAGCATGCGTTAAAGCGGACCTAGACCTGAAGTTCCAATTAACGCTGTTTTTTTTTTAGTGTGTATCTGCGTCATTACCTTGTTTATGAAGCCCTGAAGGTTCTAAACAAACAGTTCAGTCACTGCTGAGAACGCTGTGTTTTATTGTAAATCTCAGGCTCAGCGAGATCTCTGAAAAAACCCGGTCCCGGTTACGTAAACAGTGGTTCTCCTGAACAGCAGATCGTCCTGCTCCGGGCACTTGTCCGGGCACGTCCGGTTGCGTACGTTGAACCCGCAGAAGAAGAATAACGTCCGTTGTGGAGGTGTTTCACGAGCGACAGTGTCTTCTGACTCTGGGTCTGACTCTGGGTCAAAGGTCGTCAAAGGGACTGAGGCGGGGAGTCGTGAAGAAGCTATTTTTAAACACTGTTAAAACAACGTTTTGATAACGAGTCGCAGTGCATCCGCCGTTCCAGAGGGGGGAGCTGTGCTTCTGAGAGCGGGTGTGCTGAATATGTCACTTCCGGGTACTGGCCAATCACAACACACTCTGTCTTCTGGGTGAGAGATTTATGTCTGAAATATCGCGGCTGAGGAACAGCGTCAGAAAAGACAGATTTCTATCGGCTCGTTTACAGCAACTAGGAGGTTTTTGAGCATAAAAACAAGTTAATATATGTAAGTAGACCTTCATAACTAACATATATGTGCAACAGGACCACTCTATGTGACCTTTAAATTCAACCTTTCCAGGCACAAACTCCACCGTTTTCTTCCACGTGTGATATTTTGGTAATTTGCTTATTGAGGACTTTTTGAAAATCAGTGCTCGAGGTTAGGGAAAAGTCAGGAAGCAGAGCTGGAGGAAGCAGAGATGAAGATGTTGATGTTCTCTTTGGGAGGTGACGGAGATGGATCGGATCAGGAACGAGTTAATCAGAGGAAACAGCACATGCTAGATGTTTTGGAGATAAGGTCAGAGAGGCGGAGGATAGAGGGATAGTGAATATATTGGTAGAAGGAGGCTGGGGGTTGGAGGTTTAGAGGAAGACCAACGAGAATAGAAGATTTATGGATGTAGTGAAAGAGGAGAGAGGAGGAGGATACAGAGAACAGGGTAAGATGGAGGAGGTTGATGCGCTGTGGCGACCCCTGAAGGCAAACTGCTTTGATTCTTGGTTGAGGACTTTGGGAAAAAAAGGGGATGATGCTCCTACTTTATCCACTGGGTTAGGGTCCAATACTGCAGTAGTGTGCAGGTGAATTCAAAAGGGTTTTGCACTATGCACAGACTGAAAGACGACCCAGGGTCTGGATGTCCAACCACAACCAGACGTTTGACTGCACAAAGAACTTTGCTTTCCCCCCCTTAGTAATAGAGGATTTCCAGAGATTTTACACTGTCTAAAAGGATAAGATTGGAGTTGCAGCTACAATAACTCATTGTTTTTCATGGAAAATTAATGGAAACCATCACTGATATTGGTTGTGGTCCATGATCGCCATCCATCCATCCATTATCTACCGCTTTATCCTCCACCAGAGGGCCGCGGGGGGTGCTGTGCCTATCTCAGCTGACATTGGGCGATAGGTGGGGTACGATCTGGACAGTTCGCCAGTCCATGATCGACATCATAGTTCAGAACAATTTAGACCCTGACTGAGATAAATGTGGAAAGGGGCGGTGAAAGATCGTGGCTTGTTAAGGGTAACGGTAAATGTTGTGGTTTGTTAGCCTTTAATTACAAAAAAAAACATAATTTTTGCAAGATGAACCAGAGGATGATTCAAATAAAAATAATCAGTGTGAAAGAGGAAATTAATTCTTATTTAACTTCAGACAAATGACATTTGGAAAGATTGAGCTGTGTCAAAGCTCAGAGTAAACACAGATAAAAACAAAATAGAATAACTTTTATTGGTTGCTTTGGTTTTCAAGTTTCCATAATGTGTGAAAACACACCAAAAAGGGGGCGGGGTTAAAGGTGGAAACAGTGGAAACTGAAGCTTTATCACACCTTGCTGCTGAATTTCTTTCACACTTTAATGTAAATTTTGTAGATTCCGCGTTTTTTTTGCACATAGAAATCTGCCGTTCCCGTACGAACGCTAACGCTAACGCTAACACACTGTCACTGTCACGGTTCACTGCAACACTTTAAATGTGTTTGTATGCATAAAAAAACCACAGAGTGTGAATTTAACTGAGCCGAGGGTGTCGACTCTCCCGCAGGAGTCGAATCATTACTTTGTGCTGCGAAACACTTTTCATGCATCAGCTCATATTAAACACTGTGTGCTGGAGAATTTTGCTTTTCCGAAACTATAAATATTATAAAAACCCACTACGATGCATTGTGGCATCGTATGCTCTCACGTTAGAGCTCTGCTGTGTCTTTGCTGCTCTGCGTTTGTGCAAATGTTCTCCTGGACTGATGTCGTCTGCAGTCAGAGAGCTCACGATTCAGAAGAACTTATTGATCTGTTTAAACATCTGAGCCTCAAAATGTTCGTCTGGACTTTCTCTTTGTTTTTTTTAACCATGAAAGGGCCAGAAAATGTCCTGTAACTAAGTGATTTTCGCCCATTTTTCCAGAATATCTTTCAATATCTGGCAGTTATTTACAACTCGCTGCATGTTAAAATAGTGTATAAACACATTTTAAAATGAAGAAAAACAAAGTTGTCGTTGAGCAGATTTTGCGTGCTAAATTTGAAATGGGAACAGTATAAAACAAGGCTGTTCAACTTAAGGCCTGGGGCCCAGAACCGGCCCTTTAAGCAATTTGGACCGGCCCGCGGCCCATTAACCCATAAATAATGAATGTATTATTGAAAAGCCAATAAAACCCTAGCTTTGCCTATTTCTGGCACTTTGCAACAATTTGCGTCCCTTTTTGGCAAATACTTGTACAGCTGTAATTGTAGGTGGCCTATGTATGTTCCAGAATATTTTGCACTATGAGCCATTGTTCATATTGAACGTTATATTCATATTGTTACCTCTAATTTTGTAAGAGCCAATTGTGACTGTTCTACCCAAATGTTGGTGGTACCGTAACTGTGACCTTTTTGCACTGTACGCAAATTGTATTGTAGCTGAATGTTGGTGGTTTTGGTACTTAGCTTTTTTTTGCACAAAACTAGCAGCTATTTCGACAAATAACTGCTAAATAATTTGTAACATTTTGTATCTATTTGTATCCGTTTACTGAACATGCAACACAAAATAGTACTACAGGGGTTGACCGGCCCACTTCGCTCTGGTGACGAAGACGCTGATTCTCCGGCTTCCTGCAACAGCGCGAGTGAAATTACCAAAATAACCGCACCTTGACTTTGACGTGCAATTTCTCAGCTTTCAAAAACATTTGGAATGTTTCCGATAGCACAAACTGTTGCGTAATTACACTCACGCAGGGTAAGATGTTGCTGAACTTGTTAAATGGGACCATGATGAACCATGTTGCATTTACAGTAAATGACGGCAAAATCCGTAATGTAGATCAGATCCAGATGGAATTTGGTATCTTGGCAGAGTGTTTGTTCCTGCATACACGTACCAAATTCTGTTCCAATCCGATGAGTTTTGACAGAGTTATGAGTTCCAGTTTTAAAGTTTTGCCCATTATAAAAGGGCGGGATTCATTGAAAATGCTCTAATCTTTTGTGACGTCATCAGTGGGTAAATTCTGACCCAATTTGGGAATTGGTTGATCATAATAAATGTGATGATCTGTCAGAAACTGAAGACAGGAAGTTGCTATGGGACAAACTTACAGATAAACGTACAATTGAATTGAAAAAAGAACGGTGAACGATCAACACCGAACAAATGACCTAACCCAACTCAACGCGCTGTATAAACTGATATTTTAAAAGTTTTATCACATTAATTTGGACTCGGGGTGAATTCTTAATGATCTGAATGTCGAGGTCACTGAATTTTATTTGGCTACAAAAGTAAAAAAGTCAAACAAAACAAAACAACGATACAAAGCAGAACTTATTGTAAGAAATATAACATTTTTTGGACAATATAAAAAACTCGACTACTAAACAATTGAAAGAGTATTTGTTTTAATTTTTAATAAAATCTAACCCTCGCTGTGACCTCACATTTCCTGAGGAATATTCCATCTCCTCGGGGAAAATCCTTCAAATTTGGCACGAATGTTCTCTTGGACTCGAGGATGAATCACAATTAGAAGGTCACTGATTTGATTTCATATTATTTGGCACAATAAAATACACAGAGATGAAGCTAAAGAAATAAAACAGATAGTGCAGCGAGAAGCAGACAAATGTAGTGGACTTGTTTGAGTTCATCGAGGACAAAAATGTCCACGTCCAAAAAATGTCTACGTTCAGAAACTGTCCAAAAATGAAATGACAAACATTTCACAGGCCTTTAAGTGATGGATTGTTGTGGTAAACATTACAAACGATGCACAGAATACTTGATTATATTTGTCATGTTGTGAGATTTAAAATAAAAATACATGGTTTTAATGGGACATTTTTGTCCTCAAATGACTTAAG
This sequence comes from Microchirus variegatus, assembly GCF_963457635.1. Classification (NCBI taxonomy): domain Eukaryota; kingdom Metazoa; phylum Chordata; class Actinopteri; order Pleuronectiformes; family Soleidae; genus Microchirus; species Microchirus variegatus. The sequence continues at coordinate 1,605,040 of NC_139804.1, forward strand.
AGTGTAGTAGATTTTTAATGCAACACAAAAAATATATTATTATATGGAAATTACCTTTTTTTTGTGTGTTTTTAGGCCAAAATATTTAGGACATGTGAACGATGACGACGGGTGAATGAGGACAGGTGAATGAGGACATGTGAATGATGACGACGTGTGAATGATGACGACATGTGAATGATGTGGACATGTGAATGATGAGGACATGTGAATGATGAGGACATGTGAATGATGACGACATGTGAATGATGACGACATGTGAAGGATGACGACAGGTGAATGATGACTTGTGAATGATGACGACATGTGAACGATGACGACATGTGAACGATGAGGACCGGTGAATGATGAGGACATGTGTATGATGACTATATGTGAACGATGTGACAGGTGAATAATGACGACAGGTGAATGATGAGGACATGTGAATGATGAGGACATGTGAATGATGACGACAGGTGAATGATGACTTGTGAATGATGACGACATGTGAACGATGACGACATGTGAACGATGTGACAGGTGAATAATGACGACATGTGAATGATGAGGACATGTGAATGATGACGACATGTGAATGATGATGACAGGTGAATGATGACTTGTGAATGATGACAACATGTGAACGATGACGACATGTGAACGATGAGGACCGGTGAATGATGAGGACATGTGTATGATGACTATATGTGAACGATGTGACAGGTGAATAATGACGACAGGTGAATGATGAGGACAGGCGAACGATGAGGACAGGTGAACGATGAGGACAGGTGAACGATGAGGACAGGTGAACGATGAGGACAGGCGAATGATGAGGACATGTGAACGATGAGGACGTGTGAATGATGACGACATGTGAATGATGAGGACATGTGAATGAAGACGACATGTGAATGATGAGGACATGTGAATGATGAGGACAGGTGAACAATGATGAGGACAAGTGAACAATGATCATGAAGGATGGTGAGGACAGGTGAATGATGAGGACATGTGAATGATGAGGACAGGTGAACAATGAGGACAGGTGAATGAATGAGGACAGGTGAATGATGAGGACAGGTGAATGAATTAAGAGGACAAGTGAATGAATGATGAGGACAGGTGAATGAATGATGAGGACAGGTGAATGATGATGAGGACAGGTGAATGAATTAAGAGGACAGGTGACTTTTTTACATATATTGACTGCACTTTTCAAACAAACTGCAATTTTACTTCAACTCGAGTACACATTTTAGACCAGTACATTAACTTGTACTTGAGTCAAATGTTCTGAAAACAGTGGTACTTTTACTTGAGCATAGTAATATTTCAGTATTCTTTTATCTTTATACTCTTTTTAAAACAACAAGGTCGTAACACGAGTGTTTAGTGAGAGCGAGTCGGTCAGAGCTGAGCAGTCGTTCTGTTTTATTGGTAATGAAGTGTTATTACACGTCATGTTTACACGTCAACAAACATGCAAATGTTGTACAGTTTGCTGTTTTTGTGCAGAATAAACGTGTGTGTGTGTGTGTGTGTGTGTGTGTGTGTGCGCTCTCCTGCTGAACACTAACATCTGTCTGTGTTTTTACTTCTTTCTGACGTCTGTAATTTTGTTGTTGAGGAAACGTCGTTATTATTTTAAAAGCATCTGCTCCTTAGAATCCGAAGCCTCTACAGACGACGTTGTTTCACAACAAAGGCCTTTAACGAACGTTCATCTGCATATTTTTTCCACAGTTATAAATAAATTACAGCTGCAGTCGCCACAAGAACGACTCGGTGTGTAATTAGGCCGACGTGGAACATGTGATTTCTCCATCTTTGGCCTTGTTTAGCTAATACGGACGTATAATGACGCTTTATTCTCCTTTCATCACCAGACGATTAGATCGTTACCGAGCGTTTCCTCAGTGTTTCGCTTTCTTTAAAGCGTCCAAACCCTCGGAAATCAGGAGGCGACGTCATCGTGACGTTTGTCTCGACTGAGACATGAGACGTTGACATCGTTTTTGTCCGTCAACACTTTGAACTTAACATTTAGAAATGGAAAGAAAATTAAAAAACGTACTGAACCAAAACAAACTGTCCCGGAAACTGTGGAAACGAGGCTCAGGAGAGGACATTTAGTTAAAGTGAGGACATTTTAAGTGAGGACACCTTGTCAAAAGAGGACATGTTTGTAAAAGTGAGGACATTTTTGTCATAGTGAGGACATTTTGAAGACATCTTGTCAAATGTGAGGACATCTTGTCAAACGTAAGGACATTCTGAGGACATATTGTCAAATGTGAGGACATTATGAGGACATATTGTCAAATGTGAGGACATCTTGTCAAATGTGTGGACATTCTGAGGACATCTTGTCAAATGTGTGGACATTCTGAGGACATCTTGTCAAATGTGAGGACATTCTGAAGACATCTTGTCAAATGTGAGGACATTATGAGGACATCTTGTCAAATGTGAGGACATTATGAGGACATCTTGTCAAATGTGAGGACATCTTGTCAAATATGAGGACATTCTGAAGACATCTTGTCAAATGTGAGGACATTTTGTCAAAGCAAGGACATTTTGACAAATGTGAGGACATTCTGAAGACATCTTTTCGTGTGAGGACACATTTTCAAATATGAGGACATTCTGAGGACATGTTGTCAAATGTAAGGACATTATGAGGACATCTTGTCAAATGTGAGGACATTATGAGGACATCTTGTCAAATGTGAGGACATTATGAGGACATGTTGTCAAATGTAAGGACATCTTGACAAAGCAAGGACATTTTGACAAATGTGAGGACATAAGCACTTTGACAAAGTGAACGTCCTCTACTGTTTACTCTGTGAGACCAAAGTGAAGTCGCCACAGAATCAGTTCTCAGAGTAAAAACCAAACCAAAACAAATCCATGTGTTTGAAGCGTCACGATCACCTGATGAAGACGTCTGTCTCTGTCTCACTGAATCAGATAAATGTGATCAGGTTTGATAAACAAACGTTGGAGACGATCTGCTCCAGGTTTTCTTCTCTGCCGGAATGGATTTGTGACCCTGACGCTGCTTCACTGGTGAACTGTGAAGAATGTGATGCTGATCTGATGAAACCAGAGATGAGAGAGAAGAAGGAGGCGGAGTTAACTCCAGCTCCCTTTGATCTCCATCCTCTTCAAAACGAGGAGAATCATGAGATCTACAAAGAGGACGAGGCCGAGTTCAGCTGATGTGGCAGGAAGTCGTGAGGAATCATTGACATGCTGCAGCTCAGAGGAGACGCAGAGAAAAACACTTCACTCTGTTTATTTAGTTTAACATACAGCACAGGACCAGGTCTGGGCTTATGTAACGGGAAAAAGAGACGCCAAAAAGACGTCAACAAGACGTCAACGAGACGCCAACGAGACGTCAACGAGACGCCGAGGCCGGAGCACGAACTCCTCAAGAGTCAGTTTGTGTTTAATCTCAGAGAAAGAGTTCATAAAACAGTCAAACACAAGATGAAAATATGAGTTTATATACGACCAGAAAAATAAAGCTGTACAAGAAAACCGTATTTATACTGAGAAATATACTGCAAAATCACACTCATATACAAGTGAGGACATGTTTCTCAAAGTGGGGACATCTTGAGGACATTTTTGTCAAATGTGAGGACAATCTGAAGACATCTTGTCAAATCTGAGGACATTTTGAGGACATATTTTCTAATGTGTGAACATTCTGAGGACATTTTTGTCAAGTCTGAGGACATTTTGAGGATATCTTGTCAAAGTGAGGACATTTTTAGGACATCTTGTCAAATGTGACGACATTCTAAGGACATCTTGACAAAAGTGAGGACATTTGGTCAAAAGTGAGGACATTTTGTCAAAAGTGAGGACATTTTGTCAAAAGTGAGGACAATTTGAGGACATTTTTGTCAAATCTGAGGACATTCTGAAGACATCTTGACAAAAGTGAGGACAATTTGAGGATATTTTGTTAAATCTGAGGACATTTTGAGGACATATTTTCTAATGTGTGGACATTTTGAGGACATTTTTGTCAAGTCTGAGGACATTTTGAGGATATCTTGTAAAATGTGAGGACATTTTGAGGACATCTTGTCAAATGTGAGGACATTCTGAGGACATATTGACAAAAGTGAGGACAATTTGAGGACATTTTGTCAAATCTGAGGACATTTTGAGGACATATTTTCTAATGTGTGGACATTTTGAGGACATCTTGTCAAATCTGAGGACATTTTGAGGACATTTGTGTCAAGTCTGAGGACATTCTGAGAACATATTGTCAAATCTGTGGACTTTCTGAGGATACCTTGTCAAATGTGTCAACATTTTGAAGACATCTTGTCAAATGTGAGGACATTTTGAGGACATTTGTGTCAAGTCTGAGGACATTCTGAGAAGATCTTGTCAAATCTGTGGACATTCTGAGAACATCTTGTCAAATGTGAGGACATCTTGTCAAGTCTGAGGACATTCTGAGAACATATTGTCAAATCTGTGGACATTCTGAGGATATCTTGTCAAATGTGTCGACATTTTGAAGACATCTTGTCAAATGTGAGGACATTTTGAGGATATCTTCTTAAATGTGTGAGGATGTACAATACTATGCCGTCCCAAATTTGACAATTTTTTTCAAAAAAAAACATTCGGTCCAAAATTTGACAAAAACGTCATACTATACTATGTCGTCCAAAATTTGTTTTTTTTGGGTGAAAAAATTTAAATGCCAAAATTTGACAAAAACATCATACTATACTGTGTCACTATGTCATCTAAAATTTGATGACATAGTAAATACAGTTGTACAGTTTACACTTATTGGTCTGTATCCAGTAATGTTGCTTGTGCTGCTGCTGATGCTGATGCTGATGCTGATGCTGCTGCTGATGCTGCAGCATTGAGCCGAGCAGATTACTTATTTATTCAGAGGCTATTAATACTAAACACACACCCACACGGAGCATAATTGCACCTAATACCAAGTGAGAAGTTGATGCTGGCACTTGATAACCCGTATTAGTGTCTGTATATTCAGTTTGGTTAGTTGTGACTCAGTAATTTCACCTTGTGGAAGCTGAGGCTGACTGCACTGCTGCTCTGCTGAAGAGATTTCATTTTCTACTCTTTAGAAACTCTCACATGGAGCTTTTTTCCATCAGTGACTGAACCTGCTGTTTTTTTTTAGTTCCTGCTCTGACGACGTTCAGCTGAGCCAACGCTAAAATATGACGTCAACGTTTTTTTTGAGCATTAGAATTCACTTCTGAAACTTTTCTTCTTCGTCTTTTTCAATCGGTCGTCTCATGTCTGTGCTCATTGGTTCCTCATTGGTTTCTTCTTCTTCTTCACTTGTTCATATGTCCTAGATATCGTTATATATCCTAGATATCGTTATATATCCTAGATATCGTTATATATCCTAGATATCGTTATCGTTATATATCCTAGATATCGTTATAGGTCCTAGATATCGTTATATGTCCTAGATATAGTTATATATCCTAGATATCGTTATATGTCCTAGATATCGTTATATATCCTAGATATCGTTATATGTCCTAGATATCGTTATATCTCCTAGATATCGTTATATGTCCTAGATATCGTTATATGTCCTAGATATCGTTATGTCCTAGATATCGTTATATATCCTAGATATCGTTATATCTCCTAGATATCGTTATATGTCCTAGATATCGTTATATATCCTAGATATCGTTATATGTCCTAGATATCGTTATATGTCCTAGATATCGTTATATCTCCTAGATATCGTTATATGTCCTAGATATCGTTATATGTCCTAGATATCGTTATATATCCTAGATATCGTTATATGTTCTAGATATCGTTATATGTTCTAGATATCGTTTTATATCCTAGATATCGTTATATATCCTAGATATCGTTATATGTCCTAGATATCGTTATATTTCCTAGATATCGTTATATGTCCTAGATATCGTTATATATCCTAGATATCGTTATATGTCCTAGATATCGTTATATTTCCTAGATATCGTTATATGTCCTAGATATCGTTATATGTCCTAGATATCGTTATATCTCCTAGATATCGTTATATGTCCTAGATATCGTTATATATCCTAGATATCGTTATATCTCCTAGATATCGTTATATCTCCTAGATATCGTTATATGTCCTAGATATCGTTATATGTCCTAGATATCGTTATATGTCCTAGATATCGTTATATGTTCTAGATATCGTTATATGTCCTAGATATCGTTATATGTCCTAGATATCGTTATATATCCTAGATATCGTTATATGTCCTAGATATCGTTATTTAAAGTCAGTCTTAGGATAGGATAGGATAACTTTTACTCGACATGCACGTTGCTATTTTCTTTTTCTCCCACAAACACAAGCTCTCTCGCCCTTTAAAGTCTTACAAATCCACTTTATTTAGTGAAGTTAAACTGACCTTTTGTTTCATAGTATTGAGAATCGCCGCTAGTTATTTGGCACCAATCTGTGAGTTTCTGTCCTCGCCCACGTTCAAAGAATCTGTGGCTTCGTTTCACTTCATTAACTTGTGTGTTTGACTTCATTATTGACTCTGCGTGTCCTTATTTCACCTTTTCTTTGTAACAGGAAGTACATGTGATTATATATAATATGTATATATATATGTATATATATATATATATGTATATCTCTACAGGCACCACAGTTAATCTGCAGATCATGATCCATGAAAATGAACCCTCTGATTATTGATGGATGCACTCAGATGGAAAAGTACTTTCCCATAAGATTATGCAGCGAGTACAGTGTGTTAAATATATATATTATACTATATTATAATATAAATTGAGGAGACGCAGACAAAACAAAACCTCTCTCTCAGTTTGTCATCGATCAAAACATCCATAACTCACGTTGATGAGACTTTTCATTATTTCCTCATTATTAATGTGACGTTTAATTTGGTCACTGTCACATTTCTTTACACCCAAATAACATGAAATTAGCCTTTTTGACATTTAATGATAATGTGCACGTTTGTGCATAATTGTGATTTTGCTCCTCCACGACAGATTATTATCATAAATCCATATTTGAGACGAGGAGGAGGTTGGCGTCACAGAGAAGGTGCGGAGTTAATTTTGATTTAGTTTTAGTAAGTGCTGGGCACGTTAACGCGTTTCCATGACGACACGCGTGACGTCATGTTTACGTGACTCTGGATTGTTAAAATGAGTCTCTAAAGCTAACGCTAAACTTTAAAAACAGAGACACACATACGCAGTACACAGGTACGCTGGTTATTTGTTAGCGCTTGCTCTTTTCCTTTAATAAACAGACCGCTCCAGTTCCGCTGTAGGCGCGCTAATGGCGCTAAAAGGAACTAATGCAGCTAACGGAGCTAACAGACCTAATGGAGCTAATGGAGCTAACGGAGCTAATTGGTAAACGGTGCTTGGACTCCGGTGCTGCGGCACATAAACGCGACGTCACGCTCGTCTTTTTCCGGTCAGTCGTCATGGAAATGCGTCATGCGTCAATGTGCAGTAGCGTTGACGGCGCTAACACCGTTAACCGCCATCAACGCGTTAGCGTGTGCCTGGACTCCGGTGTCGCGGCACGTAAACATGACGTCACGCTCGTCTTTTCGCAGTCAGTCGTCATGGAAACGCGTCATGCGGTAATGTGCATTAGCGTTGACGCCGTTAACACTGCTAACCGTCGTTAACAGGTACCTTGACTCCGTTGTTGCGCCACATAAACGTGACGTCACGCTCGTCTTTTTCCGGTCAGTCGTCAGTGAAACGCGCCATGCGTCAATGTGCGTTATCGCTGATGCCGCTAACACTGTTAACCGCCATTAACGCGTTATCGTGTGCCTGGACTCCGGTGCCGCGCTACGTAAACATGACGTCACGCTCGTCTTTTTGCGGTCAGTCGTCATGGAAACGCGTCATGCGTTAATGTGCGTTAGCATTGATGCCGCTAACACCGCTTACCGTCGTTAATGCATACCTGGACTCCAGGGTCGCGGCACATAAACATGACGTCACGCTCGTCTTTTTGCGGTCAGTCGTCGTGGAAACGGGTCATGCGACAATGTGGGTTATCGCTGACGCCGCTAACACCGTTAACCGCCATTAACGTGTTAACGCATGCCTGGACTCCGGTGCCGCGGCACGTAAACATGACGTCACGCTCGTCTTTTGGCAGTCAGTCGTCGTGGAAGCGCATCATGCGTCAATGTGCGTTAGCGTTGACGCCACTAACACCCATTAACGCGTGTCTGGACTCTGGTGCCGCGGCACGTAAACATGACGTCTTTTTCCAGGCAGGCGCCATGGAAATGCATCATGCGGTAATGTGTGTTAGCGTTGACCCCGTTAACACCGCTAACCGTCGTTAACGTGTTAACGCGTGCCTGGACTCCAGTGTCGAGGCACGTAAACATGACGCGCATATTTTTCCAGTCAGTCGTCATGAAAATGCGTCATGCGTTAATGTGCGTTAGCGTTGACGCCGCTAACACCGTTAACCGCCTTTAACGCGTGCCTGGACTCTGGGGCCGCGGCACGTAAATATGACGTCACGCTCGTCTTGTAGCGGTCAGTCGTCGTGGAAACGCGTCAATGTGCGTTAGCGTTGACGCCGCTAACACCGTTAACCGCCATTAACGCGCCCAGCGCTAGTTTTAGTAGAATAAAGTCGAATGGGTTTGTTTGTATTATTTAAACGTTTCTCTTTCTATTTATATACGATTACGAAAAATAAAAGGAAATCAGCCGAGCCGCGTCGTGCTAGAACTGTACGATGGAAAAGCACCAGTACTTTGCTTTTGCCTTGGGCCGACTATGATTAAAGCCAATTTAAGAGTAAGAACAAGCCAAATACGATTGTGCGAGTTCACCCTGAAGCGTCGTGTAATTTACTGCTTTTTTATTATTATTGTTTGTTATTTGGCCCCAAAATCCAATTATACCTCGGGCCCCCGTGAAGGCTTGTTTCCGGCCCTGGACCGCGCACCCGTATCTGTTCAGAGACAAAAAAGACAGATTGTTGTTCACCTGTTTGTTGGTGTGTCTGAGCTGAGGATGATGAAGGCAAACGGTTTCCTAACAGCTCACAGTCTGTCGCTGCGGCGACTGAAAATCCATGTCTGCTGTTCGGAAGCGAGACAGACTCCTTTGTTTGTGACAAACCAATAAAAACAACATCAACAGGTTGCTAACGCGGCTGCAGAGGCCTGTAATTTACACAGACAAGGTTAGCTTTTCATTGTGGCGCTGAAGAGGCGACATCTCCATCATGACGCTAAAGACTATAATAATGCTGCTTTTCTGTTTGCCTTTTTTTTTTGGCTCGACAACAAAGTGTCTCAGAAAACCTGTGCTTTGCCGATTTCACTCCTTCATGAAGCAGATGGAAATCAGAGCAGGTGCACATGTGCCTCGAGGTGGTGTTTTTTTCCCCATCAGCCTGTTTTTATGCTAATTTTTTGTGCATTAGAAAAGCTAAATTATACTTTGGGGTAATAACGGCATCAGAAATCACAGGGAAAAAACGTGATAAATGTCTTCATTCATTACAGAAATAACGGTTGGATGTTCACCCACCGTCCATTATCACTTAGAAATTAACAGTTGATGAGATTAAATGAAATGGAGAGAATTACTTATCAGCGTAGAAACAAAGAGGAGGAATGTAAAAAAAAAAGGAGTGGAGTAAATGGGTTGATGGAGACAGACGGAGAGAAACAATGAAAGAAATCCTCACAAGAGTCATCGGACTGATAGATAATCACAACTCACCTCCTGTGATGATTGTGTTCTGATGCTGGAGTCTATCTATCTATCTATCTATCTATCTATCTATCTATCTATCTATCTATCTATCTATCTATCTATCTATCTATCTATCTATCTATCTATCTATCTATCTATCTATCTATCTATCTATCTATCTATCTATCTATCTATCATGCTAGCTTACGAGCTATCTAACAACTTATCTATCTATCTATCTATCTATCTATCTATCTATCTATCTATCTATCTATCTATCTATCTATCTATCTATCTATCTATCTATCTATCTATCTATCTATCTATCTATCATGCTAGCTTACGGGCTATCTAACAACTTATCTATCTATCTATCTATCTATCTATCTATCTATCTATCTATCTATCTATCTATCTATCTATCTATCTATCTATCTATCTATCTATCATGCTAGCTCACGAGCTATCTATCAACATATCTATCTATCTTGCTAGTTAGCTTATGATCTATCTATCTATCTATCTATCTATCTATCTATCTATCTATCTATCTATCTATCTATCTATCTATCTATCTATCTATCTATCTATCTATCTATCTATCTATCTATGTTGGCTGTCTAGCAATATTAGCTAACTAGCCATCTACATCATCTACATACGTTAGCAGACGATCTATCTACCAATCTATCGCAGAAGACTAACTAACTAACCAAGTTGTCTATCATCCAGCAAAGTTGGCTACCTAGATTGGCCATCTATCCGTTTTGGCTAACTAGCCGTCTACCTACATTGACTATCTAGCTAAGTTGGCTAACTAGCCATCTTGCTAATTTAGCTACCTGGCCAACTATCTGTTGTCTGTGAATGTTGCTAGCTAACTATTTATGCCAGCTAAATATTTGCCTCCGCCAAGGAGGTTATGTTTTCGCCGGAGTTTGTTTGTCTGTCTGTTAGTTGGCAACATAACTCGAAAAGTCACGGACGGATTTGGATGAAATTAAAATGAAACTAAAATATGACGTCAACAGACTGAGGTCACTGATTGGTCAGAGTGTCGTCACTGAAGAGTCATGAGCGCGACTCAAGACACAAGAATCAAAGTCAACCATGTCCAACTGTAGAATAATGTTAATAAGACTTAAAAATCCTACTTAGAGTTCTAAATTCTACTAATCAATCTACTTATAGTATCAAAATCTACTTATGATTCCAAATTCTACTTATAATTCCAAAATCTACTTAAAATTCCAAAATCTACTTATAATTCCAAATTGTATGTATAATTCCAAATTTTACTTATAGTTCCAAATTTTACTTATAATTCCAAAATCAACTTATAGTTCAAAAATCTACTTATGATTCTAAATTCTACTTATAATTCCAATTTTTACTGATAGTTCCAAAAGTTTTCTAGTTATAATTACTTTATATTAGTAGCTAGCTAACTATCTATGGATCCATCCATCTCCATTTCAAAGTAGTGTATATATATATATTTAAATACGTCATTACAGTCTCTGTTTGTACAACAGTCATCAGGCATCAGTGAATACGTCCACGTTTCACTCAACTGGAAAAACGGACACTTTTACACGAGTGTAAGATAATAAATGGAAGCAGCAGCGGAATGTTCCAATAAGAGGACGTTTTAGAAAGTGGACGAGAGACAGAGAGAGAGAGAGAGAGAGAGAGAGAGAGAGAGAGAGAGAGAGAGAGAGAGAGAGAGAGAGACTCTGTCTTTGTTCCAACATCAGAGGAGAGAATAATGAGGACGTGGCCGTCTGCCAGTGAACTTCAGCTCCACACAATCAATATCACAGGCTAAGAAAGTCACTAAACACAACAACAACAACAACATAACACAGTGAAATAATGTTGGCCTGCAGCGTCGCTGTGTGTGTGTGTGTGTGTGTTCTTGTACTTGCGGCATTCTGAGGACCAGTGAGGGTTTTTAACCAACAAAGTGAGGTCATTTTTACGGGGTGAGGACATTTTGGCCGGTCCTCACTTTGTTTTCATTGAAATCACTTCCTTAGGTTGCTATAACATGCTATACTCAATTTGTCAACAAGAAATCAAATTTTGGACGACATAGTATAGTATGACTTTTTTGTCAAATTTTGGAACAAATTTTTTTTTTCAATTTTTTTCCCCACTTTTGGACGACATCTATAGTGTGACGTTTTTGTCAAATTTTGGACCAAACATTCTTGGTCAATTTTTTTTTCAAATTTTGGTCGACATAGTATAGTATGACTTTTTTGTCAAATTTTTTTTTCAATTTTTTTTTTCAATTTTCTTTCCCACTTTTGGACGACATAGTATAGTGTGACGTTTTTGTCAAATTTTGGACCAAAAATTCTTGGTAAATTTTTTTTTTCAAATTTTGGTCGACATAGTATTGTATGACGTTTTTGTCAAATTTTTGAACAACAATTTTTTGTCAAAGATTTTTTCAAATTTTGGACGACAAAGTATAGTAGGATGTTTTTGTCAAATTTTAGACCAAAAATTGGGGGTCAAATTTATTTTTTCAAATTTTGGACCAAATTATTTTTTTCCAAATTTTTTTTCAACTTTTGAACACCATAGTATTGTGTGACGTTTTTGTCAAATTTTGGACCAAAAATGTTTGGTCAAATTTTTTTTTACATTTTGGTCGACATAGTATTGTATGACATTTTTGTCAAATTTTGTACCAAAAAAAAAAAAAAAAAATTCGAAAAAGTTTTCCAGCCCTTTTTGCTCTGGGGCTCCACCTGCAGACATGTTATGGTACTGCAACCAGTAGTTCTTTGTAGATGTCATTCATGAAGATAGATATTTGTAATTATGTTGATTTATAAAGTGGAAATGCTGGTCCTCACTTTGTCAGCAACCCAGTCCTCAGTATGCAGCAAGTACAAGAATGTGTGTGTGTGTGTGTGTGTGTGTGTGTGTGATCACCAGCATCAGTGCTGCTGCTGCCAATAAAACAAAGAGAAAGAAAAGAAAACACTGCAGGAATTATTTGTTTGTTTTCATATTCAACTGAGAATCTGAAATCTGAATTCTGAATATTTCATCACTTTGTAATCTCGTTAGGAAAACAAAAGAAACCGTGATATATTTAATTTCTCCCACTTCAGAGTAAACAGAGTTTATAATGTGGCCAAATATGTGTGTGTGTGTGTGTGTGTATTAGCGAGGTCACTCCCAGACCATAATACACAGTAAATCAGGGAAACAATATTTAAGTCACTGTATCTCATATCTCAAGCTGAACTCACTAACACTAAATGAATGTGACTTGTTCTGAATGTTGTACTTTATGAATTATGCAAACCAGGTTTATTATGAACAGACGTCTCAACCGTTTGGTAGAGGCCTGTATCTGAAATACTGTAGGGTCTAATTTGAAATAAATAATATATATATATATATATTGATTGTCGTTATTGTTATCATAAGTCAATAAAATAAAATAATAAAATAGTAAAAAAAAAATATTTTGCTTCTATTCTTGGTACGTACCTTAAAGGGTAAATACTTTAAATGTTTTATTATTTAGGACAAATTGTTTTATTGTGATATTTGTACACAGTAAGGGCCAATTCCAATTCCAATCTTAACCCTCAAGCTCAACCCTTAATCTTAACTAACCCTCAAAACCAAGTGTTGAGGGTTATTTTGTCACTTAGAAATGGGACACCCCTTAAATGCAGATACGTCTTCAGACTGCAGGGGGCAGAATAACGCGAAAAAAGCTGCGTCCAGTCTGTCAACTCCAAAAAAGAAGAAGAAGAAGAAGAACACATTTACGTCAGGATTATTTATTCTGATCCGTTTGTCAGTCAAGTTATTAGGTTGTCAGTTAGTTATAAGATGATACTCATACAAATATTCAGCTGACAGTTACCACACACCACGACTTATTGAAAAGTAAACCACACCGGCCGACTATTGACAAAAGATGGTAAAATAAAAATAAATGTTAGGCAACAATGACGTCAGTAATCCATAATATGGGCCTAAACTAAGATCATTTTTATATCTCTATTAACAAAGAAAATACTTCATTTGTAGCGTACTCGTTTCGCTGCTTTCGACGCCATCTTTGTTATGTGAAAACACGCAATGCATTCTGGGTAGCCCTTGCTCCCAAGGGTGGTCTCGAAAAATCTCAATATTGAGGGCGATACAGCCCTTAAACTTGGCCTCATCTTAATTTTTCTGAGAATCAGGACAGAACTTGCACTAGAGGGAGAACATTTTTGAGATTGAGGGTTAAGCAAGGAATTTAAAAAAAATTATTTCATAAAAAAAACCAAAAAAAAAACCTACTTTATATTGACACAGTCAAATTTTTATTTGTCTATTAAGGTCAAATAAAAGTCATTTAGTGTATCATGAATCCAGATTGTGTCTTGTTTTAATCAGAATCGGTGTTAAAAACACTAAGTTTCACACCGTTTGTCCTCGGTCTCGTGACCTCAGAGCTTCGTCTCACAGTCAGCGAGTGTGAAAATAAACGACAGCTTTGTTTATCGAGTTAGAAGAAGAAGAAGAAGAAGAAGAAGAAGAAGAAGAAGAAGAAGAAGAAGAAGACGTGTAATGAACAGAGCGCTCTGCTGCTCTTTCATCCAAACTAAACTAAACTAAACACCCCGGTGTTTTCCCTCTGAAAACGTCCACATGGTTTAAATGTTTCCGTGCTCTCGTTACACTGTTGTCCGACCTCTTTGGTTTAATCACAGGCTTTAACTCGAACTCGTCCTTTTTCTAAAAACAACAGGAAAACCTTGTAATTCCCACTTGTCGAAACCACATCTTTACACCAGAGAACGCGTCAGGACCCACACACACACTGTCACACTGACTCAGCAGCTTCAGCAGCAGCTCTATCATTACACTCAACAACACAACTTCCTCCTGAACATCTTCTATATGGTCATAAAAAAGCCAAACTTTATAATATAATTATATATTATGATGAGTCATGTTATTTTCTTCTGCTCACTCACCTGTTTCTGGTTGAATCTCACAGTTAAAGCTTCAGTATGTAACATTTACGAGGGTTTATTGGCGGATATTGAATATTTAAAGTTGTTTTTTTGCAGCCTGAGAATAACACGTATATGTACTTTAAAGTGGGGTCTTTCTTTAGCTTTAATGTTTCTACAGGAGCCCGAATGGACAAATTAGCCAAGGAGCGCATTTTGCATCTTATTGAGCTGTCCTTTTTGGCATGTCCAGG
The DNA here is from genome assembly GCF_963457635.1 of Microchirus variegatus. Lineage (NCBI taxonomy): Eukaryota > Metazoa > Chordata > Actinopteri > Pleuronectiformes > Soleidae > Microchirus > Microchirus variegatus. The sequence continues at coordinate 1,620,056 of NC_139804.1, forward strand.
CCACCATAGTTTCCATAGACACACTTGAGAATCGGGAGGACTGACTTGTAATTTGCTGTCTCGCCACTAGATGTCGATTGTTCCCGATAAGGATTTGTTCACCCGCGAAAAAGTGAAAGTGGAACTTCCCGTCTAGGTCCGCTTCAAAGGCGCCATATGTAAGAATGTGGCCAAAAACGGTTACTACACTCAAATTCAAAACACCGAGGTCTTTTAGGTTTTTTATCGTTTTTCTGACGTAACTGGCATCCCGTGGTTGCTCGGCAGCTGAGGCTCTACTGACTGCAATGATCGGTAGATGGCGGTAGGTGGCGCCACATGCCATGATTTGCAGTCTGCAAAATATTTTTTTCAATGCAAATATTTTGTCTGTACTGTTGTTGTTGGTGAGTTCAGTTTGTTATATGAACATTATTCCTGAGTCTCTGTGACATATTAAGAGGATTTTATGGCCAGTTGCTTTAGATTTATTACATAATGCACCTTTAATGCAGATAATCACATTCCCCACTCTGTACTCTACTCTCTCTTAAACTGCCTTTTTTTATTGGACCGTCGTCCTGTGGGAATGGCACATTATACTCAATTCAAGAATATCCATTCAGGCAAGAATGGCCAATGACTGGTCGGCTGGTGGAAATGATGATGTTTCGTTCAAACTACGTTATTTCACTTTCCTCCAGAGTGACATGAGGCTGCAGGGTTAAATTTTTTTCTAATGCATAAAAAAAACAAAACACATTTCCATCTCCACCGCAGTCAAAAACAATTTTCTAAAACCGAAGGAGCGGCTTGTAACCGTACGACGCCGCTGCCCACGAGGCACACGTGTCACACACTGTACTCACAGAACACCAGCTCCATTTCAAATGCAATTTTCCTTCCCGAGTCACAATGAGCCGCCGCCGACGATCGCGGCGTCCTCGTATACCGTTAAAAAGTTCCCTGACAACCTTCATGTTTTCTGGCAACGCCCTGATGTCGACTGAAATGTCGAAAATACAAAATATATAAATAAAAAAAGGCCCTGCAGGTCTGAAGGAAATCACAAGAATCCAAATCTCAGACCTGTATTTTAACACGAAACAAGACTAAAATACTTTATCATAATGTTTTGGATCTGTATAGAACTTTATCTGCTTATAGCGGTTAATGTCTGACATAAACATGATAAAAAATCATCCTGATCTGTTAAAATGTCACCGAGATATAGACGTCTGAACCAGGTTACATTTATATTTCCTGTGAAATCCGTAATCTGGATCTAATCTGGATCAAACTAAGTCTGATAATCTAGTGTCTGATCCTTCATACACAAACCAAATTTCGTTCAAATCCGATGTTTTGAATTTTCACAGAGATATAATTTTTGTGAATTTTGCCCATTAATTAGAGACGGGGATATCTTGAAAATTCAAAAAAAAATTGTGACGTCATCATTGGATCGATTTTTATCAAAAACGGATGGGAACATACTCAGGTGATCACCTACCTGTGAAGAAAAATTCAGATTGATCCGTCAAAAACTGTAGACAGGAAGTTGCTAAAGGAAGGTCAAACTTACGCCGATGATAATAGAACCTCAAAAACACATTTTAATGCACTTTGCTCATTATTTGGCCGTCATCATTGGGTCGATTCTTACCAAAATTGGATGGGAACATACTCAGGTGATCACCTACCTGTGACGAAAAATTCAGGTTGATCCGTCAAAAACTGTAGACAGGAGGTTGCTAAAGCAAGGTCAAACTTACGCCGATGATAACAGAACCTCAATAACAAATTTTTATGCACTTTGCACATTATTTGGCCAGTTGTTTTATAATAAATTAGATAATTACATGTCAGTGTCTGTAACAGTCGCTGAGATATACACATCTGAACCAGGTAACATTCACATTTCCTGCAAAATCTGGATCTTATCTAAACCAAGTCTGATAATCTAGTGTCTGATCCTTCATACACATACCAAATTTCGTTCAAATGCTATGTTCATCGTCATCGGTGGGTCGATTCTTACCAAATTTGGATGGGAACATACTCGGGTGATTACGTACCTGTGACGAAAAATTCAGGTTGATCCGTCAAAAAGTGTAGCCAGGAAGTTGCTAAAGGAAGGTCAAACTTACGCCGATGATAATAGAACCTCAAAAACACATTTTAATGCACTTTGCACATTATTTGGCCGTCATCATTGGGTCGATTTTTACCAAAATTTGATCAGAACATACTCAGGTGACCGTGTACCTGTGACGAAAAATTCAGATTGATCTGTCAAAAAGTGTAGACAGGAAGTTGCTGAAGGAAGGTCAAACTTACGCCGATGATAATAGAACCTCAATAACACATTTTAATGCACTTTGCACATTATTTGGCCGTCATCACTGGGTCGATTTTTACCAAAATTTTATCGGAACATACTCAGGTGATCGCGTACCTGTGACAAAAAATTCAGATTGATCCGTCAAAAACTGTAGACAGGAAGTTGCTGAAGGAAGGTCAAACTTACGCCGATGATAATAGAACCGCAAAAACACATTTTAATGCACTTTGCACATTATTTGGCCGTCATCACTGGGTCGATTTTTACCAAAATTTTATCGGAACATACTCAGGTGATCACGTACCTGTGACGAAAAATTCAGGCTGATCCGTCAAAAACTGTAGACAGGAAGTTGCTGAAGGAAGGTCAAACCTACACCGATGATAATAGAACCTCAATAACACATTTTAATGCACTTTGCCTTTGTTTTGTCTTATTTGTATTAGATAATTAAATGTCAGTGTCTGTAATAGGGCATTAGATTGTTCTCTACCATGTGATTTAGTGATGATGCTTATTGTTTTTGTCGTTTGTATGTGCTTGTGTTAGATTAAGGTGAGGATAAAGTGCGAGGGAATACATGACGTCTGTGTTTCTGTGTGTTTGAGGCCGGTGTAGCTGTGAGACATAAACAGCTGCAGTGAAACTGCTCTAGTGCTAACGCTCCCTCTACTTAAGACAGAATAATCACTATCAAGCCAGTGTGTTTCCTCTGCCTCCTCCGTCGCTCTGTGTGTCTCTGCGTCGCCTCGGGCGTTTGTTCGGTGTGTGTCATTGCCCAGCATAAATAGAAAAACAGCATTTCCATCTGTCTGGTAAACAAACCGGCTAAGCCGTCACCTCGTTTCACCTCCCGTTTTGGATATTTCTCCCTGCAGATGAGGAGATTCAGGTGCTCGGCGCCGCAAACGAGCCTTCATTAAAGCAAGCTGTGGCAATCGTTTCATCTGAAAGCAAGTCGCTGTGTTCATGTCAGAGCCGTGCAGAGCAAAGACGAGGAAAAATCTCTTTACTGAACATGTCACTGGTTTAGAAACATCACGGTCGAGATGACGCGATCAGAGTGAATTCTCTCTGTTTGAAGTTGTTCTTCAGTCGGTGACAAGTAGCGAAAAGAGAAAGTTCACTCGGGGCTGGATTGAAGGAATTTTGAACTGATTTAAGGTCATTTACGCTCCGGTTAAGGAAGTTTGAACTCCAGTGAGGAGATTTGAATTCTGTTAAAGGAACTTTGGACTGCACTGAAGATAGTTGGAACTCTATTGAAGGAACTTTGAACTCTTGAGGAAATTTGAACATGGTTGAAGGAACTTTGGACTGCGCCAACTGCACCATTAAACCTTGTTGAGGAAAAGAATGAGGACAAGGATGAAGAACAACTTTGGGGTTTGTGTTAAAGAACTTCAAACTGTGATTACAGAGTTCAAAAAGCGATTGGGAACTTCAAACCATAGAGGGCAGCACTGCACCTCTTAGTGTACAGCCTGTCAGAACTTATTGGAAGGAGAAGAAGAAGAAATGGTGTACACAATATCCTAATGGATCATTTCCTGAATTTCAAAAATTCATTAAATTTATTCCTCAAGAGGTTTGCAAATATTTTCAATGCACCCTTGTTCAGGGTGATGTCGACTATTATGATGGTAAATTTCAAGTCATTCCGAGATACTTTTTGTTTTCGAGAAGAAAGTCAGCTCACTGTCAAAGTGCATCAGGGCAAATGGATCATTTCCTGATTTTCAAAAAATCATTAAAATTATTCCTTAAGAGATTTTCAAATATTTTCAACAGATCCTTGTTCAGGGCGATGCCGACTATTATGATGGTGAATTTCAAGTCATTCCGAGATACTTTTTTTTTTTTCTTGAAGAAAGTCAGCTGGTGCATCAGGGCAAAATCTATATAGTATATCCTATATAATATTATGTCTTTTCGTATAAACCTATTCTCTAAAAATAATGAAAACAACTGCGATATTTTATAAAGCACGGGAATAATAAAAAAAAAAGAAACCGTAAAACAGGCAGAGAAAATAATAAAATGATGAAGTATAGAAGGAGGAGATGAGTCGATCAGCTCTGACTGTGTCAGGACTGATTTTTACTGCCGTCATTTTCTTCCTTTTTTCCATGTAATTTACAATAAAACCAGAAAATCTCGTCCAAAAAAACCACAAAATTCTCCCCTAATAAATAACTAATATAGATAAAGGAAGAACAGTCAGTTTTATATGAATGTATGGTGCAATATTGCCTTAATAATCATAATATCATCACCTGTATATTATATATTCTTATTACCACACTGGAAATTACTGTACATTAACCATAATAAGGTATTACCATATTATTACAACTCTATTACACAATTATTACCATATAATTACCATGTAATAACCATGTTGTTCACGTACTGTCATGTGAAGATATATATATATACTTTTATATGTACTTTAATACCAGAAATAAATCAAATGTTTCAGTACCAGCAGTCATTTCATCTTTATAAATGTGTGTGAAGAAGCGTTGTATTAAACAATAGTGACTACAGTTCACTGACAGAATTTCAGTTTCAGCCCAGACAGGAAAAAAAAAGAAAAGAAAAAACCATGGCAACCACTTTTTCTCAGTCACTTTGAGTCAACATTTGATTTAGTGACGTTGAACCCGGGCGGCGAGCGTCGCAGGGCGAGGACTTGAGCTGCAGCGAGCGCTTCGGCGTTCCCTCGCCAGGACTTCCTTATCGTCCGTTCTTCCATTTTGTACCGAGGCGAGGGTCCGAGACCCGGCAGCCTCAGGGATTAATGTCTGCTGGTGAGGAGCGACGGGATTGTTGCCGTTTGGCCTCCAATCTGCGGCGCCGCTGAACCGCGACGCCCCCTCGCAATAGTGTTTCATTTGTATTTCAGGGATGAAAATGGGAAGAAATAACCAAATCAAATGATTGATAAATAGAAAGGACACGGATTTATTCTTTTTTACATTAAGAAAAAAAAGGAAACGGGAGGTTTCACGTTCGGGGTGATTTTAAAATGCAGAGCGTGTCGTTAAAGTGGAGGAAAAAAAACGAGGAGAGGAGGAGGTGCAGGGAATATTAACCTTATACTGGAGAGCTGAGGCACTTGATTCATCAAAGAGTGGCTGAGCAGCAGCAGCAGCAGCAGCATAAGCAGCAGCAGCAGCAGCATAAGCAGCAGCAGCAGCAGCATAAGCAGCAGCAGCAGCAGGTTTGACTTATTAAGTTGTCGTCCTCGGCTGCAGATTTCCTTCACAGTGTCAAATCCAGCGCACGTAATTAAATTTACCCAAATATAAATCTGCATACAACATTAAAGAGAGTATTTATGTACATACTGTACAAAATGATTAACGTTTTTATTCCCTCGGTCACAAAAACACACATAAAGTAAAGTAAAATGGGAATAAATGAGAATGAACTCGAAATCATCATTTATACAGAGGTGATTCTAGAGTCTGTAGGGGCCCTAAGGGGGGGCCCTTCCTTCCAACCAGTGTTCATCACCATTATGTTACAAAATAATCTGACAGCAACGAAAAATGTACGAGTTCAAAATATTTTTTATTTTTTTCAAAATGAATGAAATAACATGGAAAAACCGTGTAATTAAAAAGTATGTGAAAATATAAATGTAAAGAACGATAAAATACTGTAAATAGCTTTTTAAAAACTATATAAACTTGGTAAAAAACTAAAATACGTTACATCAAAAACTTTTTTCCCCAAAAATTGTAAAATTTTGAACGACATAGCAAAGTGTGACATTTTTGTAAAATTTTGGCATTTAAATTTTTTCCCAAAAAATTTAAAAATTTTGGACCAATTTTTTTTTTGAAAAAAATGGTCAAATTTGGGACTGCATACATATCATTTTTGTCGAATTTTGGACCGAATGTTTTTTTGAAAGAAATTGTCAAATTTGGGACGGATTAGTATTGTACGTTTTTGTCAAATTTTAGATCAAAAAATTGAAACAATTTCGAACGATATAGTATAGTATGACGTTTTTGTCGAAATGTTGGCATTTAAATGTTTTCCCAAAAAAAATTCAAATTTTGGACAACGTTTTTGTCAAATTTCGGACAGAATTTTTTTTGCAAAAAATTGTCACATTTTGGACGGCATAGTATAGTACCTCGGTTTTGTCAAATTCTGGACGCCATAATTATTAGAAATGGGATTTCTTTTAGTTTTTTTTTTTTTTTTTCTTTTTGGCGGCCCTCAGTCCAATGTTGGGTTCCTAAATTGGCCCTCAGGTATCAAAACTTTGAGAACCCCTTACACTGTAAAGAACCCACATTATAAACAATATAAATATATAGAACAATAAAATACTGTAAGTTGCCTGCCTTGCCTGTTCACAAGCTGCGCCTCTGCATTTATATAAACAGTGTCGTATACAAATATAAGTATATGTTTGTTTTGTCATAAGAAAATATTTGTGCGTAATGATACGATAAAAAAACATCATGTTGACATTTCTGCATGTTTTAAAGTTTGTTTTTTTTCACTTTGCAATTAACATTCTTCACTTTCTAGAATATTTACATAAAGACTTTAGTCAGCGTTAGCGGCAGTGAAATGTTTCCACACCTCAGAGTGTACGTGTCATTTTTCTGTTGAATTAAATAATTAAAAAAACACACAAATACACAGATGTAGCAGTAGTTAGCTGAACAGACAGTAATGGTTGTATAAATTGATGTACGGTTACAGAAAAGTGTCCAGCAGGGGCTAGAAGAAACGGCTTTATATTCCCAGTCAGCTAGCGCCACGATAAGCTAGCCTCTTCAACGAAATGGTACATGCTAGCTAACTTACACCTAGGTTTACCAGCTAGCTAGCTACTGTAATACATTTGAATGAATAGTTAAATGAGTTAAAATTTTAAAAGCATAGTTTAAATATCTAAGTCATTATCGTAAACATTAACTTTATTTAGTCCTTAATGTTAGTCTTCAATAGCAAAGGTTTGTAGAAATCACCTGTGACGTCACGTTATTGAGGAATAGCATCGAATCTGATCATTTTAGCCCAAGATTATGATACAGTCTAATATTTACCAATATATATATATATTTAAGTTCCCAACCTTCAATTTTGACACATTTCCATTTTGTTCCCGTTAATACTCATGGGAAAATTCCACTTTTGAAGATTCACCCAAATTTAGCAACACTAGCCACAACAACACACAGAAATATACATACATATATATATATATATATATATACATATAAAATCAATACTACAAAAAAGTACAGTATCCACTCTTTTGTGTTTGAATATTTTATTTGTATATATATATTATACTCAGTACAGTAACATGTACAGTTTAATCAGACTAAGGCCGTAGTCTGACTAAGACGGACAATTGGACAACTTGCAGAGTCTGAGCGCAGACGAGGAGGAGAAACATGATTTATTGGTAATAATACGCCTGACTCGCCTCTGTAGGTGGCGCTGTATCTCTCGACTATCTAATCAGACTATGAATCACATTATCCAGGTTTGTTAGTCTGACTAAGACGAGATCGATGTTAGTCAGACTTACGTGTTTACGTGGCATTGAGAAAACTGAATTATTGTCTTAGTCTGACTGAAATCAGCCGTTTAACATGAACGTAAACACACTGACTGTATCTCAAAATACAGACTTTTAAGGGTTGCCAGTTCAAATCCCTGCCAATACAAGGGCTGAGGTGGTGCCTTTGAGCAAATTACCCAATTTGGCACAAAATCTCTGCACAAATTTAATCTGCAGCTCAACAGTGTGACGACCCCTAAAGAGGGAGAACTATTATTATTATTATTATTATTATTTAAGTCTCTCGGTGTGAATTTGAATTTCATATTTGGCAGGCGAGATGAAGTGCTGCAGAGAAAGAGACACGTCATTAAAAACCACCGATTTCGTGGCTCAGAGACGGCGCTAATGGAAATTTTATGCTGCCATTGGACGTTTAACAGGAGAGCGATAAATCCGCGGCTGCGACGCCGCGCGAAAAACGAATGGTGAACTGATGATTGAGTCAATTAGCGCCGTTTAATTTAATTGTCCACACATTGCTCTTTAATTGTCGCCGGCTCGTGCATCATTCAGGGATTTATTTACAAAGTGCGAATGTCACGTCGGCGTTTTGCGTAAACGATGGCGGTGACATTACGATTATTTCCCATGATTAAAATATTAAAAAACCATGCGTGGTAAACCTACACTGAGAATCCCCCCCCGCTGCTCTGACAGAAGAAGAAAATCCACCGCGACTCCTTTGGGCCACAAAGCAGCCAAAGCGTTGGAAGGTTATGGTCAAATACGTTCAGCACTTTAATGGAGCTCCTGCAGGCGTCGATGCATTTTTCATGGACAGAAAATATTCTCCTTCTGCAGCACAGAGTTTAGTCATCGCTCAGTTTCTCCACAACGGCAAAATATGCTTCTTCTTATAGCTTAAAAAAAAAAAACACTTAAGTCCCCATTGTTATTGTTTGTCCTCGTTTCAGTGCGAACATTTAAAGAAGAACGTTGTCGTGTTTTCACTGTAAAAACAGCCCGAGCAGAAATAAGAGGAATATTCTTACATTCATTTAAATGTTCTTGCTTTAAGAGAATAGAAATCTGCTAATGTGGTAAATAAATAAACACATTCTGTTGGATAGAATTATTAAAAGTAGTTTGTGAATGTTCCCATATTGAGTAAGTGAGTGAATGAATGTGAGTGAGTGAGAGTAAGTGAGTGAGAGTGTGAGTCTGTGAGTGAGTGAATGTGAGTGAGTGAGTGAGAGTCATTGAGTGAATGTGAGTGAGTGAGTGAGTGAGTGAGTGAGTGAATGAATGAGTGAGTGAATGTGAGTGAGTGAGATTGTGAGTCAGTGAGTGAGTGAATGTGAGTGTATGAGAGTGTGAGTGAGTGAATGAGTGAGTGAGTGAGTGAGTGAATGTGAGTGAGTGAGTGAGTGAGTGAATGTGAGTGAGTGAGTGAATGTGAGTGAGTGAGTGAGTGTGAGTCAGTGAATGTGAGTGAGTGTGAGTGAATGTGAGTGAGTGAATGTGAGTGAGTGAGTGAGAGTCATTGAGTGAATGTGAGTGAGTGAGTGAGTGAATGAGTGAGTGAATGTGAGTGAGTGAGTGAGATTGTGAGTCAGTGAGTGAGTAAATGTGAGTGTATGAGAGTGTGAGTGAATGTGAGTGAGTGAGTGAGTGAATGTGAGTGAGTGAGTGAATGAGTGAGTGAGTGAATGTGAGTGAGTGAGTGAGTGAATGTGAGTGAGTGAGTGAATGTAAGTGAGTGAATGAGTGAGTGAGTGAATGTGAGTGAGTGAGTGAGTGAGTGAGTGAGTGAATGAGTGAATGAGTGAATGTGAGTGAGTGAGTGAGTGAATGTGAGTGAGTGAGTGTGAGTGAGTGAGTGAGTGAATGTGAGTGAGTGAGTGAGTGAGTGAATGTAAGTGAGTGAATGAGTGAGTGAGTGAGTGAATGAGTGAGTGAGTGAATGTGAGTGAGTGAGTGAGTGAGTGAGTGAGTGAGTGAGTGAGTGAATGAGTGAATGTGAGTGAGTGAGTGAGTGAATGTGAGTGAGTGAGTGTGAGTGAGTGAGTGAGTGAATGTGAGTGAGTGAGTGAGTGAGTGAATGTAAGTGAGTGAATGAGTGAGTGAGTGAGTGAATGAGTGAGTGAGTGAATGTGAGTGAGTGAGTGAGTGAGTGAGTTGTCTTTCAACATGTGTCCTTGAGCAAAGACACTTGTGAATGGGTTATGAATGATGTGTGAATGGGTGAAAACTGTAGTGTAAAACAGTTCATAAAGACTAGAAAAGCTCTATGTAAATACAGACCATAATACTCACTCTTGTTCAGCTGATTTTAGAGTTAGAGGAAAATAAATGAAAGTTAAAGTAGAAACAAAGTAAAGTACAGATATGTGAATGTTTCAGTATCTGTAAGTTAATGTTATTTCTTATTTATTATCACAGTATCTGTAGAAACATAATCACTGTTGTAAAAAAATCAAACAGTTTCCATTAACGATAAACTCTGGTCCTTTGAGCAGAGAATAGAGACGTGATCACAGAGTTCTGAAGTCGTTCAGTGAAGAAAAAATGATGAAGCGGTGAATTCACAGCACGACTTCAGCTTCAAATTCAGATTTTCACTTCAATTCATCTTCAAAGAGCAGAAATCGGATGATTTCAGACGGTGAGATTCTCTGATGATGATGATGATGATGATGATGATGATGGACGAGAGAGTGAAGATAAAGAAGGACAAACTCTGCTTTTACAGTTTTCACCTTTGGGATTTGACTGTGTCGACACGTCAGTTCTTCACAGATGTTTCCAGCTCTTTAACACGTTTGTACTTTATCGACTCTTTTTACTGTAAATGTGAAGAATTTAACAAAACTGACATCGTTTTCTACTGAACATGAAGCTGGAATTAGAGATTATGAAGAACTTTAGAAACACTTTACTGACATTAGAAAATCAGAAGAGAAGTCAAAATATACTTATGATTCCAAAATCTACTCACTCACTCACTCACTCACTCACATTCACTCACTCACTCACTCACTCACTCACTCACTTTCACACTCACTCACTCACATTCACTCACTCACTCACTCACTCACTCACTCACTCACTCACTCACTCACTCACATTCACTCACTCACACACTCACTCACTCACTCATTCACTCACTCACTCATTCTCTCACTCACTCACTCATTCACTCACTCACTCACTCACTCACTCACTCACATTCACTCACTCACATTCACTCACTCACTCACATTCACTCACTCACTCACATTCACTCACTCACACACTCACTCACTCATTCACTCACTCACTCATTCTCTCACTCACTCACTCACTCACTCACTCACTCACTCACTCACATTCACTCACTCACACACTCACTCATTCACTCACTCACTCACTCACTCACTCACTCACTCACTCACTCACTCACATTCACTCACTCACACACTCACTCATTCTCTCACTCACTCACTCACTCACTCACATTCACTCACTCACATTCACTCACTCACTCACTCACTCACTCACTCACTCACTCACTCACTCATTCACATTCACTCACTCACATTCACTCACTCACTCACTCACACACTCACTCACTCACATTCACTCACTCACTCACTCACTCACATTCACTCACTCACACACTCACTCACTCACATTCACTCACTCACTCACTCACTCACTCACTCACTCACATTCACTCACTCACACACTCACTCACTCACATTCACTCACTCACTCACTCACACACTCACTCACTCACATTCACTCACTCACTCACTCACTCACACACTCACTCACTCACTCACATTCACTCACTCACTCACTCACTCACTCACATTCACTCACTCACTCACATTCACTCACTCACTCACTCACTCATTCACTCACATTCACTCACTCACTCACACACTCACTCACTCACTCACATTCACTCACTCACTCACTCACTCACATTCACTCACTCACTCACTCACTCACTCACTCACTCACTCACTCACTCACTCACTCACTCACACACATATTAACCCTCAGTGCTCATAGCCTCTGTTTATAAGTTTTAATATAGATGTGGAAAAAAGAAACTTAAATGCTCTGTGATGTTAAAAGAAGCAATAATAACACAATAAATAATATAAAAGTCCACAAATTCAAACAGCACATAATAAAAAACATGGAGTTGCACTCATCAAAATAAGAAGAAATAAATAAATAAATACAATAAATCTGCTGTTCAGTGTCGTAAAAATGGACAAAAACAAAAAAATCAGAGTCAATCACAAACCTTCAGCAGACTGACCATCTGTTAAAGAAACATCTATTATAGATATTGTGTTACATCATCTACTGTCTGCAAATATCAGGAAAAAAACATGTTTTTATCTTACAAAAAGAGTAAAAAAGCTCATTATTCTCACAGAGAAAGAATCTGATTATGAGAAAATAATGAAATCCACAAACATGAGTCATCACTTCATCTGAGGCTTTTTTTTTTAATGAGGACATAAAGACGTTTATTTATAAAATCACAGGATAAAAAAACTCACATTTTATCCACAGGTTCTGAAGCTGAAGCCTGAACGCCTCACGACCTTTGACCTGCGGCATCGACACGCACTCTGAGCGTCTTCAAATGTTCCCGGTGAGTTTGTGAGTTTGTGAGTTTGAGTTTCTCTCGGGTTTGATTCGCTGCCGACCTTTGACCTTGAGAAGGAGTCGGACTTCAGATGAAAGAGTGAATGAAAGCTGCTCCTCAGGTGAGGAGGTCACAGCACAATCCTGAGCTCAGGCTTTTCAAGTCCTCTGTAAAGCAGCAGCAGCTGCTCAGCAGCAGCAGCAGCAGTGAGGCGTTCAGGGTCACGCTCAGAAGACGCTTCCAAACAAGCTGGTGGTTAACTTTAAAACAACTCTGTGTCTGTGTCTGCGCTTAGATCTGATGTCTGTGGAGACACAGAGCGACTGACGGAGGTGAAGTTACCCTTTACTTTAGGTTAAGGAATGAAACCCCACGTCTCTGAAACGAGTCCGAGGTGAAACAAAGTGTTGAGAGCTTTAGGTTAAGAAAATAACCCCGGTTCTCTGAAACACGAGCGAGGTGAAACAAATGTCAGAAGAGAACTTTAGGTTGTGGACCGAACCCCGGTTCTCTGAAACAATAACAAGGGACGCCAATGTTGAAAGAGAAATTTAGGTTAAGGAACCTAATTCCAGTTCTATGAAACACGAGTGAGGTGAAACAAATGTTAGGTTATGGCCCGAACCCCGGTTCTCTGAAACAATAACAAGTAACACCAATGTTGAAAGAGAAATTTAGGTTAAGGAACTAACTCCAGTTCTATGAAACACGAGTGAGGTGAAACAAATGCTAGGTTACGGACCGAACCCCGGTTCTCTGAAACAATCACAAGCGACGCCAATGTTGAAAGAGAAATTTAGGTTAAGGAACTAACTCCAGTTCTGTGAAACATGGGTGAGGTGAAATAAATGACAGAAGAGAGCTTTACGTTAAGAAAATAACCCTGGTTCTCTGAAACACGAGCGAGGTGAAACAAATGTTAGGTTATGGACCGAACCCCGGTTCTCTGAAACAATCACAAGCGACGCCAATGTTGAAAGAGAAATTTAGGTTAAGGAATTAACTTCAGTTCTATGAAACACGAGTGAGGTGAAACAAATGTTAGGTTATGGACCGAACCCCGGTTCTCTGAAACAATAACAAGCGACGCCAATGTTGAAAGAGAAATTTAGGTTAAGGAATTAACTTCAGTTCTCTGAAACACGAGCGAGGTGAAACAAATGTTAGGTTATGGACCGAACCCCGGTTCTCTGAAACAATAACAAGCGACACCAATGTTGAAAGAGAAATTTAGGTTAAGGAATTAACTCCAGTTCTATGAAACATGGGTGAGGTGAAATAAATGACAGAAGAGAGCTTTAGGTTAAGAAAATAACCCTGGTTCTCTGAAACACGAGCGAGGTGAAACAAATGTCAGAAGAGAACTTTAGGTTATGGACCGAACCCCGGTTCTCTGAAACAATAACAAGGGACGCCAATGTTGAAAGAGAAATTTAGGTTATGGAACTAACTTCAGTTCTATGAAACATGGGTGAGGTGAAATAAATGACAGAAGAGAGCTTTAGGTTATGGACCGAACCACGGTTCTCTGAAACAATCCCAAGCGACACCAATGTTGAAAGAGAAATTTAGGTTAAGGAATTAACCCCAGTTCTATGAAACATGGGTGAGACAGAAGAGACCTTTAGGTTATGGAAATAACCATGGTTCTATGAAACATGAGTGAGGTGAAACAAATGTCAGAAGAGAGCTTTAGGTTATGGAAATAACCCTGGTTCTATGAAAAACGAATGAGGTGAAATAGTTGTTGAAACTGAAGTTTAGGTTAAGGATCTAACCCCGGTTCTCTGAAGGGGAGAGCGATACAGAAGTTACAGATTGGAGCTTTAACAATAATCCTGTTCACGCAAAAACACACAAAAACAGTTTTGATGTTATATTATTATTTGTTACTATAATTATTGACATATATTAACTATTTACATAAATACAAAATATATACAGTTATATCATATATATGAAATATACATTTCTAACTTCACTTCGCTTCTTTTAAATCAAATCTTAATCCCGTACTCGTATAATTCCACATTTCTGAATTTGACCTAAACTTAGGTTTTATTTGTTCCGATTTTTAAAAGATTTAACTCTTAATTTAACTTTAAAATTACATTCTGACCCTAACCCTACAGGAAGGACGCCATGTTGGATTTAATCACTTTTTGCACCAATTTGAGCAAACTTCAGTGCGATCATCTTCAAACTTATTATATAATAAGATTATTATCATTATTATTAGTTGTAGTAGTAGAAATAGTTTTTAATTTAAGTAAGACTTTATAAAACTTAAATACATTTCCCAATAAAACCCAAAAATACAGTATTATTTTGCAAACAATCATAGTTAAACCTGTGAAATCATGGAAATGTTTTACAGTGTATATATGGAAAAACTCAATATACATAAATATATATATAAATATATATATAGAGTATATTAATGACAGAGCTGAAAGGAACTTTTCTTAAGAACTTTATGATGAAAAATCAAATGAAGGTAAAAATAAATGTTAAAATGAATAAAATGAGTAAAAACGACTGAAGCTTCAGTTCAACGTCTCTGAGCAAACAAGACATTTTTTTATTTCCCCAAAGCTGAAAAGTTTGACTTTTTTGAGAATGA
>NC_139804.1:1640200-1695200 GCF_963457635.1 Microchirus variegatus
CATGATTTTTTGAAATTCAGGAAATCATCCATTTGCCCCGATGCATTTTGAACTGACTTTGTTAAAAAAAAAAAGCATCTCGGAATGACGAAGGTAATGGTGCATTCTTCTTTTTTAACCTTAAAAAGATACAAGCCTTTAGCTGACGTAAAAAAAAGAAGCTAACACAGTTATGGACAAAGTGGATTTAACAGCATCTCTGTGAAGCAGTGATGTTTAAAAAGAGAGAGAAGCTCTCGCTGTGAGCTCGTCTGAATCGGGGAAATCGAGAGAAAGTAAATTGGAGGTAATTATGATTCATTTGGCACAGAATCACCGTCGCTGAAGACTCTTACGAGATAAAATGTTTGAATAACATTTGAAGGCAGAAACGTTTCATTCCCACGTTTGTGTCTATAATTAAGACCGAAAAAACGTTCAGCGAACGTTCTGCGAGGATGAATAACACGAGAGCGAGTGTTTACGCCGATGATGGAGAGAAGGCGGGGCAGTGGGTGGTGGGCGGCGGTTAGCGCTTAATTAAATTAAATTAAATTATGAAGTGGAAACACACACAAAAAAAAAAGGTTTCACCATGTGTCCTCAGAACAGGATGCTTTTATTCTGAAAAAAGAAAACACGGAAGCTAACGGGTGCGTTCACACCAGATCTTCTTAATCGAACCCGAGTTTGAAAACGCTCAACCGAACTCGTAACATAGGATCTTGGTTCGCTTCAAATGGACTACAGCGCAGGGCATTGTGGGTAAAAAAAATGCATGTGAGAAATGTCCATCACCATTGAAGTGATAGAATTTGATACAGCTCCTTGTTTTGAAGCAAAAAGTTGTCCTGCATTACAACAACACACGTCCAACTTTTGTTCTTTGTTGTTTGTCTAATAATAGTCAACATCACCCTGAACAAGGATCTGTTGAAAATATTTGAAAACATCTTTAGGAATAATTTTAGTGAATTTTTGAAATTCAGGAAATGATCCATTTGCCCTGATGCACTTTGACAGTGAGCTGACTTTCTTCAAAAAAACAAAAAGTATCTCGGAATGACTCGAAATTTACCATCATCATAGCACTGAACAAGGATCTGTTGAAAATATTTGAAAACCTCTTAAGGAATAATTTTAGTGAATTTTTGAAATTCAGGAAATTATCCATTAGCCCTGATGCACTTTGACAGTGAGCTGACTTTCTTCAAAAAAACAAAAAGTATCTCAGAATGACTTGAAATTTACCATCATAATAGTTGACATCGCCCTGAACAAGGATCTGTTGAAAATATTTGCAAACCTCTTAAGGAATAATTTTAATGAATTTTTGAAATTCAGGAAATTACCCATTATGTAAAAAAATTAACTCGCGTCTGTGTGTTCAAATATGAGAAACTACAGGACACATTCTGATTTGGACATATTGTGTTTTCCCCTCTTGTGTAATAACTGTCTGTGTCCACTCTCAGGCAGCGATGTCTCACTAATCCACTTGGACAAAGGTTATTTACTCTCCTCTGCTTCTCCTCAGCGACGCCTCCTAATCGCTCACTAAGTGTGGAACTCTTGTAAGTGTCTGTGCTCCCACTGCTGCTGTGTTTCCCAACAAATTGGCTTATTATGGGACGAGTGAGTAATTGAATCCGCTCGAATCATATACGAGGAAAAAGTTTTCATGACTCTGACCTGCAGGAAATCCTTCAACTGAACAGAGGACGGAGGAAGGGGAACTCAGTGGCAGCGCGGTCACATGACTCAGGTCAATCAGTGAAACAGTGAAGATAATCAGATTTTATTTATTCAGTTACTCACACAACAGCTCTGTCTTTTTCTGCTTCCCTAATCCAGTCTCACACTCGACGATATTCTCATGTATTTTTAAGTGATTTGATCTTTATTGAACAGGTAATTGAGAAACAACTCTCATTTACACCGACGACCAAAGAGAAACAGAAACAGGACAGATTTAACTGATATTCAGTGTTTTAATCCTGAGAAAGCACAGGTTAGACCTTTAGAATGAAAGGAGACATTTTTGTCACTTCTCCACCCAAAAACCCATATTTGATCCATGAAATGAAGATAATTTCATGTATAATTTTTTTTTTTTTTACTATATTTAAAGGTGCATTATGTAATAAATCATAAAATCCTCCTAATATGTCACAGAGACTCAGGAATAATGTTCATATAACAAACTGAACTCACCAACAACAACAGTACAGACTAAATATTGGAATTAAAAAAAAAATTTTTTTGCAGACTGCAAATCATGTTTATTGTTTTGAAATCGTGTTTTGGCGTCATGTGGCGCCACCTACCGCCGTCTACCAATCATTGCACTCAGTAGAGTCTCAGCTGCAGAGCGACCACGGGTTGCCAGTTAGGTCAGAAAACGCAACCTAAAAGACCTCAGTATTTTGAATTTGAATGTAGTAACCGTTTTTGGCCACATTCTTACATGTGGCGCCTTTAATTATTAAAATCAATCGTTTTGAAAAACCTCACTTCATTTGTAAATGTGTTGATTTTTTCCTGTCTTCATTATAACTGAAGACTCTGATGATGTTAAAATCACATCTGTTAATCCCTCACACTTGAGGATAATTTGACCAGATAATCTGAAGACACCTGCGATCGTCGGAAGAACCAGATTGGGACTGAAATCTGGCAAATTATCCTCAAGTGCAGAGAAAGACGAGAGACTTGAGACATTTTCCTCTGTTCTGTCTCTGTTTGTTTATCTCTTTGTTATTGAAGTAAACACTGAGATAATCCAGCCTCGGTGAGAAGTAACACACACACACACACACAATCTCTTTGCTTCTTCAAAATAAAGACGTGTCAGTGAAGTTCGCGGTTTTAGGCGACGCTCGTCCCGGAGTCAGTCAACGACAACAAAGTGTGACCGAGTTCACTGTGACGCAAGATTAACCAGGAGCTTGTGATGAGTTTCTCATTAAATCAAACTGAGCAAAGAGTCTTTAAAGGACTGTGATAAGACTTTAAATTGCTCTTTTAATTGAGGTGAGACGTGTTTACAACCACAATACACTCACTTTCTTATACCTGTGTGTGTATATATATGTATATATATATATATATATATATATATATAGTACATATCATAATATGGTGTATATATAAACATAGACTCTATGTTAATTTAACTTGAGTTTAAAATAACTCTACTGAAGAATATTGAAGAAATAATTCCAAGTTACTTCCAGGTCAAGTGAGGTCACTTCCTCTCTAAATTTACATATCCAGGTCACTTCACTTTTTTTTTTCTACTTCACAGACGCTCAACTCACCTGAAGCTAGCTTAGCTTTGACGTTAAAAATGAGCTAATCCAGCTGATAATCCTGAACTGAACATGGACAGAAATCATCACAGAATTCCCTCAAGTCAACGGTGAGTGTTTGTTTTGTTCCGCTAGCATTTCCCGTTAGCCGCGTAACCTTTTGTTTGCTAGCATGTTAGCATGTCAGGCTTTGTTTGGACTTCAGATCCAATCACAATCAGATCTCCTTGAACCAATTGTTCACATTATATATCGCAAGTGATCCTAGTCTCGTCTTCCACGCGGCTTTCTATAGTTACAGGCCACGCCCCCCAGGAAAAACAACAAGTCTTCTAAACAAAATGGACGACAGACGCGTGTCTGTTTGCGTCGCAGATGTTTCTGTTTTTCGTCTGATTTTTGAACCGTTGTCGCAAACGCAGTCGTTTAACGTTGGCTCCACAGTGCAGCACAGAGTTCTACACAAACTTCCAGCCTCAGAGGATTTATCTGTCCAGTGGATACATGTTATATATGACGGCAATGTGCCTGCTAATGATCACTTTAACAAATGCTAACCGCTGTTAGCTCCCAGTAGCCTCTGTGTTTGATGACATTTCCTGTCCTTTAAGTTTTGTTTTACTTGTTTTTTTTAAGGTGGATTTTTAAGGTGGACCTAAAGAGATACTACTAAAGTGAGCCTTATGGTATTTTGACCAAAGCTCAATGTCACAGACATGTACATTAGGACACCAGGGTTAACTAGTTTAACTTGGATAAATAGGATATAATATGGGATCTTTAAATCTTCACCAAACTTCCTTTAGTTTTTGTCCGCCTCGACTCACTTATATTTGTTTTCTATCCAATCTCCGCTCGTGGAAACTAAACAGACTCTTGGATGTTTGCAGCGACATTAAAGTTCATCTTCCATCTCCTCATGCAAACTCGTGCGGCGCCGTAATCTCGTTTCTCCCTCAAACACATTCACAGAGTCCGTGAAACGAACATCTGGGAGACGACGAGGTCGCTTTAGAAATGTGCTTTTTTTTTTTTTTTTAAATGTTGGGCGCTGTATGTTTTCATATGAACATATAACGCGGATAAAGAGATTTGACGCGGCCGAGGCTCAAACGCCGCCGCGCTTAATTTCTCAAAGGAGCCGCAGTTTTTTATGCAGCTGAAGCGAAAAACAGGATTAAACGCAGACGGAGTTTCCTTCAAACACTCCACACTGATATTTACCTGTGAACACAAGCGTCTTCACACTTCTGAGCCGCTTTATTAGATGACTCACAGTCGTTTAATCCTATTTTCTGTGTCACTTTCACATTTTAATTAAGTTTTCATGTTGAGAATCTTATTTATTTGACTTTTGGACTGTGTATTATCCCAGTTTTTAGACCATTTACTTTCATTAAATGCAATTTAATTGAGATTTTTGATTTCTGACCTCATATAATTTCACATTTGAGCTCAACTCTGGATGTACATGAAATTTATACAGAAATGAATGATAATATAGCTTCATATTTACATAATTTTTGTTGTCATTTTTGTCCGTGAACACCCAGAGTGTGACATAATTGAATAAACCACTCAGGAATGAATGAAAGCTTAGTTCAGCGAGTTTATTTCTTCACATCCTTCAGTAAAGATGAGATGATAAAGCAAATATCAGGAGGAAAAACACGAATGTTTCTATATTAACGCAAACACAGAAGGTTAAACACGGAGACTTTTTCTTTTTCTTTGCTTTGAGCAAAAGCTCGTTTTCCTCCTTGAGATTGTACTCTGTGATATTTATTTATGTATTTATTTAATGAAGAAAGCACTTAATGCAGAGGCTTTAGAGGAAGAAAAATACCTACGATAATGACCGTTAACCTCAGCGTTTTCTCTGTGGAAGCAAAGTAAAAACTCTATATGAAAACTATTCCTTTATTAATGTCTGCATCATGTTTTATTTTTTAATACATTTAATACATTTAATACACTCAGAGAAACATCCAGTAGCTGCTGATGCCCAGGAGCCATTGGTGTCCAGTTGATGTCAAGTAGCCGTTGGCGTCCAGTAGCCGTTGGCGTCCAGTAGCCGTTGACGTCCAGTAGCCGTTGACGTCCAGTAGCCGTTGACGTCCAGTAGCCGTTGACGCCCTGCAGCCGTTGACGTCCACTCACCGTTTACGTCCAGTAGCCATTTGTGTCCAGTAGCTGTTGACGTCCAGTAGCCGTTGACTTCAAGTAGTCTTTGGCGTCCAGTAGTCGTTGACGTCCAGTAGCCGTTGGCGTCCACTACTCGTTGACTTCCACTAATCGTTGAGGTCCTTAATGAAGAAAGCACTTAATGCAGAGGCTTTACAAGAAGAAGAAGAAGAAAAATACCTACGATAATGACCGTTAACCTCAGCGTTTTCTCTGTGGAAGCAAAGTAAAAACTCTATATGAAAACTTTTCCTTTATTAATGTCTGCATCATGTTTTATTTTTTAATACATTTAATACACTCAGAGAAACATCGAGTAGCCTTTGACGTCCTTTAGCCATTGTTGTCCAGTAACCGTTGGCGTCAAGTAGCCTTTGACTTCCATTAGCGGTTGACTTCCAGTAGCTGTCGATGTCTATTTGCTGTTGAGCCACTGAGCGGTTGGCGTCTGGTAGCCGTTGATGTCCAGTAGCGGCTGACGTCCAGTAACCGTTGATGTCCACTCACCGTTTACATCCTGTAGCCTTTGACGTCCAGTAGCCGTTTGCGTCCAGTAGCCGTTTGCGTCCAGTAGCCGTTTGCGTCCAGTAGCCTTTGACTTCCAGTACCTGTTGATGTCTATTAGCTGTTGAGCCACTGAGCGGTTGGCGTCCAGTAGCCGTTGATGTCCACTCACCGTTTATGTCCCGTAGCCTTTGACGTCCAGTAGCCGTTTGCGTCCAGTAGCCGTTTGCGTCCAGTAGCCGTTTGCGTCCAGTAGCCGTTGACTTCCAGTACCTGTTGATGTCAAATAACCGTTGACGTCCAGTAGCCGTTGACGTCCAGTAGCCGTTGACGTCCTGTAGCCTTTGACGTCCAGTAGCCGTTGACGTCCAGTAGCCGTTGACGTCCTGTAGCCGTTGATGTCAAGTAACCGTTGACGTCCACTCACCGTTGACGTCCAGTAGCCGCTGGCGTCCAGTAGCCGTTGGTGTCAAGTAGCCATTGGTGTCGAGTTGATGTTCAATAGCCGTTGACGTCCTGTAGCCGTTGACGTCCAGTAGCCGTTGGTGTCCAGTAGCCACCCACATCGCTCACCCAATGACACGACTCGTAGCAGTTTTACACATATTCAGATGACCACATTTAATACATTTTATACACTCAGAGAAAGATCAGACCATTTAAATGTAAGTATGTGTCACTGCCTCTCTTTACTCCACATATATATCATATATAACATATATATGATGTATATACGTTCCTCATGTTAAGTCACGTCAGTAACACAGTCATATTTACATATTTTCCTTTTTCTTCCTCGTATTTTAAAGCAGAACAAACACGTATATCCATGAGTGAAGGACAGAAGCGTATTTTTCATGTTTCGGTTTGATCTTGTTTGTGATCTGATGCCGTCGCAGATGTGACGGAGAACATGGAGAGCTTTAGTCGCTCTATCCGTCCACTGATGCTGCTGCTGCTGCTGATGCTGCTGCTGATGCATCACCATCACAGTAGCCATTGAATATTGAATATTGAATATTGAATGAACAGCCTCCGGGGAAATCAACGGGGTATCAGAGCAAACAGACTCTATCACAAGTCTGTTTAAAATGACAGCAGCAGAGAGAGAGAGAGTGAGAGAGAGAAAGAGAGAGAGAGCTCACTTTGTGTTCTTATCTATTGAAAGGTGCAGAGCTGTGGGCGCCCGAGGCTCAAATACATCTCTATCTCCCTCTCTCTCTCATCCTGTGTACACACTTTTTATTCTGTGTAAAGAAAAGCAACAACAGCTGTTTCACCTCCAGCACTTTGGTCCAACTGTGAGGTTTATGGAGAAGGAATTATCACTAAAGACAGAGAGAGAGAGAGAGAGAGAGAGAGAGAGGACGTCCACACGCTGTCACTTCACTGTTTTCCCCTTTTTTCTGCCGTTAAAGTGAGGAAATGATGGGATTTACATGATGTGAGGAATTCACTCTACTGTATTAGCTCTGGTTTCCTCCCACAGTCCAAAAACATGCAGATATGAGGATTTAGTCAATTAGACACACTGGATTAGGAGTGAGTGTGAAAGTGGATGGTTGTTTATCTCTATATGTGTCCTGTGATGGACTGAAGCCGAGGACGTCCAGTGGCCAGTTGTGTCCAGTAGCGGTTTATGTCAAGTAGCCATGGACGTACAGTAGCCATTGGTGTCCAGGAGCCGTTGGTGTCCAGTTGGTGTCCAGTAGCCGTTTGCGTCCAGAGGCTGTTGATGTCAAATAGCCGTTGACGTCCAGTAGCCGTTGACGTCCAGTAGCCGTTGACGTCCAGTAGCCGTTGACTTCCAGTAGCCATTTGCGTCCAGTAGCCGTTGACGTCCTGTAGCCGTTGACGTCCAGTAGCCGTTGACGTCCAGTAGCCGTTGACGTCCAGTAGCCGTTGACGTCCTATAGCCGTTGACGTCCTGTAGCCGTTGACGTTCTGTAGCCGTTGACGTCCACTTGTCGTTGACGTCCACTTGTCGTTGACATCCTGTAGCCGTTGACGTCCTGTAGCCTTTGACGTCCAGTTGACGTCAAGTAGCCGTTGACGTCCAGTAGCCGTTGACATCCTGTAGCCGTTGACGTCCTGTAGCCTTTGACGTCCTGTAGCCGTTTGCGTCAGTAGCCCTTGACGTCCACTAGTTGTTGACGTCCTGTAGCCATTGGTGTCCTGTTGCCATTGGTGTCAAGTAGCTGTTGACGTCCAGTAGCCGTTGACCTCCAGTAGCCATTTGTGTTCAGTAGCCTTTGACGTCCAGTAGCCATTGGTGTGAAGAAGCCATGGTGTCCCGTTGATATCCAGTAGCCCTTTGGCGTCAAGTAGCCACTGATGTCAAATAGCCGTTGACGTGCAGTAGCTGTTGACGTCCAGTAGCCGTTGATGAGATGACCAGATGATGATAATAATGTTGCAGACAGTTTATCCGCAATTTGATCTTGAATTTGCCGTTACCTCAAAACGTTTAAGTATTGTTTTCGTGTTTTCTTCTGTTGCCCCGCCCACCGTCGCCCACCCAATGACACATCTCGTAGCAGTTTTACACCTTTTCAGATGACCAAATTTAGAAAACAAAAGCGATTTCTTTGCTTGTGCCTCTGGTGCTCTTACGTCGTACTGTAACGCTGCGTTCACACCAAATGCAAATTTCCGTGTAGCGTCGTTCGCGTCATTAGCGCTGCGGGATCACTGCATTTATCACCAACCTGAGGCAGATCTGATGAATATCGACTTCTCTGCTGAACATGATCCACACTGTCTAATTTTTGTTTTTGTCCTGGTGCATAATAGTAAAGGAATAAAATGGCACAAGAGTAAAACACTGAAGGGAAATGCGTGACCAGCTCTACTAATGAGACTGAATGAAATCTGGCACAGGAGTCGAGTCAGAGCCTGAGTTTGTGGAGAGGTTGATTAGGACGAGATGGAGCCAGGTGTTCCTGAAACAAGTGCACAACAAAACAACCACAAAATAAATCAAACACAACCCCGGCCATAGCAGCTGCAGGTGAACCATCATTTTCTCCTCCGTGACGTCGTCCGATGCATTAACGCCGATACCCCGTAAACCAAGATGGCCTCTGCACCATCGCTGCTCTGCTCGCAAACGAAGGAAAGAAAAATGATGAGGAAAACGGTTGTTTTGTTTTTATTTGTAAATCCCGTTTCCAGAGGAGCGTGAACAGACTGCTTCCCTGTTGGACGTCTGCGCTAATGGAATCCTGCGTCGTCTCAATCAGCCCCGAGTCCCAGATCTGCTGCGAGCGCCAGGTGGAAACAGGAGACGCTGAGCGTTCACACGTTTATTTCCCTCTCTCGTCTGTGGCTTAACAGGAAAAACACACGGCGGCGGCGGCAGAAATTAGTGCCGGACACGGGAGACGAACTCAAAGACAAAGGAGACGTCTCAGACGTCCTTGTTCCATTGAGTCGGTGCTTTTGTACGTGTCGATCAAACTGTTCTTGACTCACAAAGATGAAGATGTTGAACCTTTAGATTCAGACGGACTGTTCCAAAGTAAAATAATCCTTTACTCGTCCAACAACGGAGTCATTTACAGTGTTAAAGCAGCAAATACAGACAATTTAACCCTTTAACGCCCTCAAAATGTCTGTCTGGACTTTTGTTTCGGCTCATTTTAACCATAAAAAGACCTGAAAATGTCCTGCAACTAAATGCTTTTTGTCTATTTTTGCAGAATAACTTTCAATATCTGGCAGTTATTTACAACTACTGCACTCTCACTCACTCACTCACTCACTCACTCACTCACTCACTCACTCACTCACTCACATTCTCACTCACTCACTCACTTACACTCTCACTCACTCACTTACATTCTCACTCACTCACTTACACTCTCACTCACTCACTCACTCACTCACTTACACTCTCACTCACTCTTTTACATTCTCACTCACTCACTCACTTACACTCTCACTCACTCACTTACATTCTCACTCACTCACTCACTCACTTACACTCTCACTCACTCACTTACATTCTCACTCACTCACTCACTCACTTACACTCTCACTCACTCACTTACATTCTCACTCACTCACTCACTTACACTCTCACTCACTCACTCACTCACTCACACTCTCACTCACTCACTTACATTCTCACTCACTCACTCACTCACTCACTCACTTACATTCTCACTCACTCACTCGCTTACACTCTCACTCACTTACATTCTCACTCACTCACTTACATTCTCACTCACTCACTCACTCACTTACATTCTCACTCACTTACATTCTCACTCACTCACTCATTTACACTCTCACTCACTCACTTACATTCTAACTAACTCACTCACTCACTTACACTCTCACTCACTCACACTCTCACTCACTCACTCACTCACTCACTCACTCACTCACTCACTCACTTACACTCTCACTCACTCACTTACATTCTCACTCACTCACTCACTCACTTACACTCTCACTCACTCACTTACATTCTCACTCACTCACTCACTCACTTACACTCTCACTCACTCACTTACATTCTCACTCACTCACTCACTTACACTCTCACTCACTCACTCACTCACTCACACTCTCACTCACTCACTTACATTCTCACTCACTCACTCACTCACTCACTCACTTACATTCTCACTCACTCACTCGCTTACACTCTCACTCACTTACATTCTCACTCACTCACTTACATTCTCACTCACTCACTCACTCACTTACATTCTCACTCACTTACATTCTCACTCACTCACTCATTTACACTCTCACTCACTCACTTACATTCTAACTAACTCACTCACTCACTTACACTCTCACTCACTCACACTCTCACTCACTCACTCACTCACTCACTCACTCACTCACTCACTCACTCACTCACTCACTCACTCACTCACTCACATTCTAACTCACTCAAATTCACTCACTCACTCACTCACTCACTCACTCACTCACATGCTGTAACATGGGCTTAAGTGTTTTTATTGTCTCAGGAATTAAACCCACAACCTTCCAGTTAAAACCGCTGAGCCACCATGACTCAATCCTAACTCCCCACTTTCTTCATACTCTTACTTCTAGAATTTAAGGCAGATTATATATCAGAACATGACTTTGCTCCGTCTAAGTTTCCAGATTAATGCTCGTTAATCCGCTCTAAAATGACCGTAAATCCACGGGATAATAATAATCTGAAGGAAATTCCTGCTCAGGCTCTGATCACTAAAAGACGTAGTGACTCTTGCTGTGAGGTAACAGTGTTAGCCTCTTCTCCACCGTGTGACCATGGAAACAAACATTAATGCACATTTCCTTAAAGTAAAATCTTGTGTGATATTATTGAAACAAAGACTTTGATGTTTGTACCATCTTCACTCACACAGTCATGCATAAACCATGCCTTGCCCCAGGGGTTGAGTCACCCTCCACCCCGGTGTGTTCCCATGTGATTGAAGCTGCTTTGACATTCACCCGCTCGCCCTCACGGGTGAAGCAACAGAGCGACCGCTCTAACCTTTACTCTGCCGGTGATTTAGCCGCCTGTCTGCGCTGATAACTCACTCTATCAGAGTCTCAGTGAGGTTCTGCCGCCGTGTTCGCTCACATCCTCCTTTAATCTGAGCCCGGTTTCACCTCCGTTCGCCTCACGTCCACTCAACCCCAGCAGAACCTGACAAAACCCGGACAATCGGCCTGTCGTCACACGTCTTTTCACTCACTCTTAAAGCTGCGGTACGTAACACAAGTCTGTTACGGTCAAGTGAGTTCATTCAGTAGGGATTAAAGGGCCACTTCAGCCCAAAAATATACCGTTTTTTACTCGTTTCCAGAGATAAATACACTCACTCATTTACACTCTCACTCACTCACTTTCACTCACTCACTCACTCACTCACTCACTCACTCACTCACTCACTCACTTACACTCTCACTCACTCACTCACTCACTCACTCAGTCACTCACTTACACTCAGTCATTCACTCACTCATTCACTTACACTCACTCACTTACACTTACTCACACACTCACTCACTGACTTACACTCACTCACTTACACTCACTCACTCACTCACTCAATTACACTCATTCACTCACTCACTCACTCACTTACACTCAGTCATTCACTCACTCATTCACTTACACTCACTCACTCACTCACTTACACTTACTCACTCACTCACTATCTCACTCATTTACACACTCACTCATTTACACTCTCACTTACTCACTCAC
This sequence comes from Microchirus variegatus, assembly GCF_963457635.1. Lineage (NCBI taxonomy): Eukaryota > Metazoa > Chordata > Actinopteri > Pleuronectiformes > Soleidae > Microchirus > Microchirus variegatus. The sequence continues at coordinate 1,652,408 of NC_139804.1, forward strand.
TCACTCACTTACACTCACTTACACTCACTCACTCATTCACTCACTTACTCACTCACTCACTCACTTACACTCACTTACACTCACTCACTCATTCACTCACTCACTCACTCACTCACTCACTTACTCACTCACTCATTCACTTACACTCACTCACTCACACTCACAAATCGCCAAGATGGACGCCAAATTCAAAATGGCCGACTTCCTGTTGAGTTGACATCATGGTCCCAATCTACTTTTTCGTCCGTCTTGGTCTGAGACAAGTTCCCAACAAGTTTCTTGAAGTTTGGCGCAACTCAGTTTTGGCTCGCGCCATCTACGTTTCACCTTGGGGGGGGGGGGGGGGGCCTAATCACTTAGTTATCTTAAAAAATTCAAAGCTTTTATTCTGAAAGAAAGCATCAGAGCAGACACCAGTAAAAGTCTGTGGCAAATTAAATTTTCTTTTTCGAGCCAACAAATCTCTTAAATTTGTCATTTTTGCACCAGCTTGAATAATTTAGATTAGATTAAAAAGGTTGCCCTGGTATTAAAATGTTCTTACTTTACTTCAAACATACTCGAGTGATGTACCTACCATTATAAAAAAAAATCACACCTTTCCGCCAAAAACCGCAGACAGGAAGTTGCGAACAGAAGGTCAAACGATACGCAGATGATAACAGAACGTTTCTGGTAGATTTAACAACACAAATCAACAGAATTCATTCATCTCAGTTTTCAAAACATATTTTTACTGACATTTCTGTAAACACTTATATTATTTTGAATAGTCGGACAGTTTTTAAGAGATTTGTTTGTTAAAACCAGAGTAAATCTTGAGTAAAAGGATGATGAAAGTGTGACTTTTTGGCGACTCCGTCTCGTCTGAACGTTGTTGTTCTTCTTCTTCCACTTCAGACATCATCTACCTGACTGAGATAAAGCCGCGTGACTAATTTCTGTCTGCAGCAGCCAGTGTTCGATTTCACAGACCTTGATGTTCTGAGCGAGAGAACGCTGATGGACGTAATGTGTCATCGGCAATTATTGTGCTTTTGTTATCGCCGCACAAGAGACGACGACTTCGGCCGCCGTCACTCTGTCTCGTTAGACGATGTCCAAATCAGCTCCGATGACAGGGTCACAGAAAAGACTGGAGCAGAGATGCAGTTAATCACATCATACAGTTAAAATATAAAGATTAATCCACAAAACAAGGTTTTTTTTATCTTGTTTTTGACCTTAACTTAAGTTTTTCAGTTTGACAGAACATGTTTCATATTGAGTATTTAGAGGTTAAAACAGGGACACGATGTTAGTCTGAGTTTGTTGTGAGTGATTCAAAGACGTTCTTCAGGTTTTTATTTGATGAGAAAATTGACGACACATTTCTGTACCTGTATGAACACATTACATTTATTTATTTAAAAATGTTATAAATAAAAGAAAATCTTCCTTAGAATATTTATTTACATTTTAAAGTGGTATTTTGTAAAGTTTTTTGTATAATAGTATAATATATTATAACATAATATAGTTTAGTATAATATATAACATAATATAACAATATAATATAACATTAAATAGTTTAGTATAATATAATATATAACATAATATAACAATATAGTATAATATAATATTACATAATATAGTACAGTATAATATAACATAATATAATATAATATAACATAATATAGTACAGTATAATATAACATAATATAGTATAATATAGTTTAGTATAATATAATATATAACATAATATAACAATATAGTATAATATAATATAACATAATATAGTAAAGTATAATATAACATAATATAATATAATATAACATAATATAGTACAGTATAATATAACATAATATAATATAACATAATAAAGTATAATTATAATATAATATACTAACTGTTTATACATAGAATACAATAAATAATAATCATGTATCTGTTATAACATAATGTAATATAGTATAATATAACATAATATAGTAAAGTATAATATAACATAATATAATATAATATAACATAATATAGTACAGTATAATATAACATAATATAATATAACATAATAAAGTATAATTATAATATAATATACTAACTGTTTATACATAGAATACAATAAATAATAATCATGTATCTGTTATAACATAATGTAATATAGTGTAATATAACATAATATATCTAGTGTTTGGTGTTATTTATGTGCTCTGCTGCTATTTCTTCTTTTTTTCCTGTTTTTTCCATGTTTTTGTGCTGCTTGAGTCTTAATTTCCCCAAAGAGAACGTCCCGAGGGATTAATAAAGCACAATTTAATCTATTTTAATCTCATGTAACTGCAACTTCTAAGTAGAGAAAGCACTCGGGGAGCCCCAAAACCTCTGCCAAGGCTGCTCAAAGTTCCCCCTCACAGTGTCAAAACACTCAAAAGTGCAAAAGCAAATGTTTTCTTCCTTGGCCCGTAACCTGAACCATAATCCCGGAGAAAATTTAATCAAAATATGTCCTTAACTTTTAGAGTCGTACGTCTCGTAAAAACACACGGACAAACATCCGAGAAATCATAACCTTCAGGTGAAGTCGACGACTCAACTCTGCTGCAGAGTAATTTAAGTTTTCTGAATAAAAAAAAAATCACTTAAAAGTTAGTGAGTTAACGAAGAAATTTTAGATGTTCTGGCTTCTCTATTGGCTCGAGTTACGATAAAAATATATCCACCAATTTAACGGCAAACAAAACAACCACAATGTGCAATCACAGCTGCTGCTGTTCCTTCACCACGCAGCTCTAATTTCACTCACATAGTGTGATGCACCAGGAGAGACACCACAGACCTGGTGGAAAGGTGGCGTTTTTGAGATTTTGAGATGCTGCTGTTCCTTTACCACGCAGCTCCAATTTCACTAACGTACTGTGATGCAGAAATTTGAGATTTTCCTGCTTCTGTATGGGCTCGAGTTACTCAGGTTGGGGGGTTCCAATATATATATATATATATCCACCAATTTAACGGCAAACAAAACAACCACAATGTTCAATCCCAGCTGCTGCTGTTCCTTCACCACGCAGCTCCAATTTCACTAACGTACTGTGATTCACCAGGAGAGATGCCACAGACCTGGTGGAAAGGTGGCGTTTTTGAGATTTTGAGATGCTGCTGTTCCTTTACCACGCAGCTCCAATTTTACTATCGTACCGTGATGCAGAAGTTTGAGATTTTCCTGCTTCTGTACTGGCTCAAGTTACTCAGGTTGGGGGGGTGTCCGATATATATATATATCCACCAATTTAACGGCAAACAAAACAACCACAATGTTCAATCACAGCTGCTGCTTTTCCGTCACCACGCAGCTCCAATTTCACTAAAGTACTGTGATGCAGAAATTTGAGATTTTCCTGCTTCCGTATTGGCTCAAGTTACTCAGGTTGGGGGGGTGTCCGATATATATATATATCCACCAATTTAACGGCAAACAAAACAACCACAATGTTCAATCACAGCTGCTGCTTTTCCGTCACCACGCAGCTCCAATTTCACTAAAGTACTGTGATGCAGAAATTTGAGATTTTCCTGCTTCCGTATTGGCTCAAGTTACTCAGGTTGGGGGGGGGGGTTGTCCGATATATATATATCCACCAATTTAACGGCAAACAAAACAACCACAATGTTCAATCACAGCTGCTGCTGTTCTTTTACCACGCAGCTCCAATTTCACTAACATACTGTGATTCACCAGGAGAGACACCACAGACCTGGTGGAAAGGTGGCGTTTTTGAGATGCTGCTGTTCCTTTACCCCGCAGCTCCAATTTTACTAACGTACTGTGACCTGAACCATGATCCCGGAGAAAATTGAATCAAAATCTGTCCTTAACTTTTAGAGTCGTACGGACAAACATCGGTGAAAACATAACCTTGAGGTGAAGTCGACGACTAAACTCTGCTGCAGAGTAATTTAAGTTTTCTGAATAAAAAAAAAATCACTTAAAAGTTAGCGAGTTAACGTCAATCTCTGTTTTACCCTTTTAAAATAATCTGAGATATTGTAATAAAGAGTCAGATTTGTATTATTTGCCACTTTGAGACACTTTACTTAGTAAAGTATGAAATGACTCAGACAGAGAAACTGCAGAGATAATGAGCAGCAGATTGATTGCTGTTATGATTCATCCCGTCATAAAAGAGTTGTCGCAGTTTTGTCACGACCCGGATTAAAAACTTCTGCAGACGCGAGAGCGAGAACTCAAAGATACGAGACACAATTAAAAAGTGTCGTCGTTTGCGATTTTGCAAAAGACATTGTTTCAGATTTGGAAATAACGAAGCGCTCGGATCACGCGTTTGTGATTAATTCCTCACATAACCTCGTTAAAATGTCGCAGATTATTGATGCTTCTGCGACGATCTGCATATTTCTGTGGCTGGAATAAGAACCGGCGCTGGAGGGTTTTTTTCAATTAAAAGTCTAAAGTTGTTTGACACCGGTCTTTATCCGCCTACATCGTCGTTATGCAAAGGCGAGGAAACATAAATATTCATTCGGCCCATATGGCATCGCTGATTCTCTCCGAGAGATGAAGAGCGTCGGCACGTACAGTAATCTGTGAAGTCTGTGAAGCTAAGTTCTCTGCAGACGAGGGACTGTTTTAACACAACAGTCATCACCTAATAATGTGCAGTGTGTGTGTGTGTGCAGATTTTCTTTCTTTTCAAAGATCCTCCCCGTTGACAGATGCTTCTTGTGAATCTGCTCTGCCACTGATGGTGTTTGAGAGGTGTTTGCTGAGCGCTGCAGAGACAGAGTCTGGGGGAAGTGAGTGGAAGAAGCCTGCGATCGACAGATGCAGCACTAAGCGCTAACCGCTAAGCGCTAACCGCTTCCTCTCGTGTTGTCATTTGTAACGCAGAGTCTCTCAGATTAGGAAGCTGCTGCTCATCCTGCTTCTCTATTGGCTCCAGTTAATCAGGTTAGGAAGCGCGGGGAAATATCCGATGTAAGCGACAATTTAATATTGGCCAATATATTAAATATCTTGGCAATATATATTATATCTATATAAACATATATAGATATATATATATATATAACCTATTGTGATGCACCACACCACAGACCTGGTGGAAAGGTGGCGTTTTTGAGATTTTGAGATGCTGCTGTTACTTCACCACGCAGCTCCAATTTCACTAACGTACTGTGATGCAGAAATGGGAGACTTTCCTGCTTCTCTATTGGCTCGAATTACTCAGGTTGGGTCCGATATATATATATATATATATCCACCAATCACAACTGCTGCTGTTCATTAACCACGCAGCTCCAATTTCACTAACGTACTGTGATGCACCAGTAAGAGACATCACAGACCTGGTGGAAAGGTGGCGTTTTTGAGATTTTGAGAGGCTGCTGTTCCTTCACCATGCAGCTCCAAATGCACTAACGTACTGTGATGCACCAGGAGAGACACCACAGACCTGGTGGAAAGGTGCCGTTTTTGAGATGCTGCTGTTACTTTACCAGGCAGCTCCAATTTTACTAATGTACTGTGATGCAGAAATGGGAGATTTTCCTGCTTCTCTATTGGCTCGAATTACTCAGGTTGGGTCCGATATATATATCCACCGATCACAACTGCTGCTGTTCCTTCACCACGCAGCTCCAATTTCACTAACGTACTGTGATTCACCAGTAAGAGACACCACAGACCTGGTGGAAAGGTGGCGTTTTTGAGATTTTGAGATGCTGCTGTTCCTTCACCAGGCAGCTCCAATTTTACCAACGTACTATGATGTAGAAATTTGAGATTTTTCTGCTTCTCTATTGGCTCGAATTACTCTTGTTGGGGGGGTGTTCCGCTATATATATCCACCAATCACAGCTGCTGCTGTTCCTTCACCACGCAGCTCCAATTTCACTAACGTACTGTGATGCACCAGTAAGAGACATCACGGACCTGGTGGAAAGGTGGCATTTTTGAGATTTTTGAGATGATGCTGTTCCTTCACCACGCAGCTCCAATTTTTTTCCCCTGCATTTTCCTGCTTCTCTATTGGCTCGAATTACTCTTGTTGGGGGGATGGTCCGATATATTTATCCACCAATCACAGCTGCTGCTGTTCCTTCACCACGCAGCTCCAATTTCACTCACAGTGCGATGCACCAGGAGAGACACCACAGACCTGGTGGAAAGGTGGCGTTTTTGAGATTTTGAGATGCTGCTGTTCCTTCACCACACAGCTCCAATTTTACTAACGTACTGAGATGCAGACATTTGAGATTTTACTGCTTCTGTATTGGCTCGAGTTACTCAGGTTGGTGGGGGGGAGGGGGGTGTTACTTCACCACGCAGCTCCAATTTGAGCTCCGTTTTGAAAAGGTTCCCAAGACACTGTTTCTGTTATTCTGTAATTGTTGTGGATAAAACGTCTATACGATTAAAAAAACCCAAAAAAGACATGTGTACGTCCTCTGAGTGTACGCAGAGTTCCTCGTCCACTGACAGATGGTTCTGTGGGTGATTTTAGAGGAGATTCCTGGGAGCGACAGCTGCAGCTCGCTGTTGATTGCCACTTCCTCTAGTTGTTATTTGAAATTGAGTCAGTCAGGTTAGTGAGGAGGAAGGAGGACTGGTGTGTATGTGAGTGTGTGTGTGTGTGTGTGTGTGTAGAGGGGGGGGGTGATTGTCGCCGCCCACTGCGTGTCTGGTGCTCGTCCTGCTGCTCTGCCAATCAAAGCCGTGTCCACCACATATCACTATGCCAACGATCGGGCTCGTGGAAAGAAAACCCGAGTGTGATCCGTGCGTCGCTGCTGCAGCCGCTGCTGCTGCTGCTGCTGCTGCTGCTGCTGCTGCTGCTCGTCCTTGGACTGCAGAGACGAGATAGGACGGAGGAGATGGAGGAGACATATAAGACACTGTGTGTGTGTGTGTGTGTGGGGGGGGGGGGTGTGTGTGTCTGTGTGTGTGTGTGTGCAATCAGACACTGTTGCCTTGTAACAAACTGTCAACCTTGTAATCAGCCTCTCTTTGCCTGCTGTTCTCATCAAAATTCTTTTGAATCCTCTGTTGCCATGGCACCTTGAAAAATCGGTTGCTGATAAATATATAAATATATATATTTCTATATATATATATATATATATTTGTCTCCCTCAGATAGCACCTCTCATGTTTTTCCTCTGCTTACCTCACAGATGAAAACACTTAAATTGGTGTGAGGAAAGAAACGGTAATGTAAAAACAGATTGTGTTGAGAAATATGAGCGTGGATAGAAGAAGTCCTGTTTTCCTGCTGAACCTCTGTTGAATTCATTCTCAGGAGCTGAATCTCGACAGTGGTTTGAACCGCAGAGTTCTGTCGCTGCAGGATTTGGAACACAAGTGTAGTTAAATCTTCTTCATCCATCAAGAATTCAGTGAAGAGAAAAGAATTTGAGTCTGATTTACTTCAGATAAGTTCGTGCCCGACCTTTAAATGACCACGACTCTGGTGTTTATCAATTATTTTGTAATGCCGTCATATTTTGTATCAAAATACTTAAACATGGTGTATTTTTTGGATGTATTTATTTATTTATTTTTTAAATATCGGCAACTGCAACGTCCTGCTGAAGTTTATATGTAGCCACTTAAGAAACTGTGTATCTGTCGTCCATCTGCGCTCAGTCACAATGTAAAGAGCAGCGTGGGAATGTCAAAGTCCGATTAAAGTCTGATTTTAGTCAGACTAAAACAACAATTGAGTTTTCTTTATGTCATGTAAACGCGTTAGTCCGACTAAAATGGAGGTAGTCTTAGTCAGACTTGGAGTCAGATTTGTCCAAAATGTCCTCCCCGGGCTTTGACCCTGAAGTAGAAGGAGATGATGCATAAACTGCAGTACCGTTGGTGAACATCATCGGGCAGCAACGGCGTCTTTCTTCAGACAAAACGACAACCACAAGAGACATGTCCATCTAATCTGTCTCACCATGTACATGTACAGCAGGTCCACCGTCCATCTCACGTCAATCTCACGTTCATCTCACCGTCCATCACATCCATCTTACTGTCCATCTCAGTGTCCATCTCAGTGTCCATCTCACGTCCATCTCACTGTCCATCTCATTTTCCATCTCACGTCAATCTCACTGTCCATCTCACGTCCATCTCACGTCCATCTCACTGTCCATCTCACTGTCCATCTCATGTCCATCTCACGTCCATCTCACGTCCATCTCACGTCCATCTCACGTCCATCTCACTGTCCATCTCACTGTCCATCTCATTTTCCATCTCACGTCAATCTCACGTCCATCTCACTGTCCATCTCACTGTCCATCTCACGTCCATCTCACGTCCATCTCACTGTCCATCTCACTGTCCATCTCATGTCCATCTCACGTCCATCTCATGTCCATCTCACTGTCCATCTCAGTGTCCATCTCAGTGTCCATCTCACGTCCATCTCACTGTCCATCTCACTGTCCATCTCATTTTCCATCTCACGTCAATCTCACGTCCATCTCACTGTCCATCTCACTGTCCATCTCACGTCCATCTCACGTCCATCTCACATCCATCTCACTGCCCATCTCAGTGTCCATCTCACGTCCATCTCACGTCCATCTCAGTGTCCATCTCATGTCTATCTCAGTGTCCATCTCACGTCCATCTCACTGTCCATCACTGTCCATCACTGTCCATCTCACGTACATCTCAGTGTCCATCTCAATTCACATCTCAATTCACATCTCAGTGTCCATCTCAATGTCCATCACCGTCCATCTCAATGTCCACCTCACGTCCATCTCAAGTCCATCTCATTGACTTTCTCTCACTTAAACTGATTCAATAGACACTTGCTTATAGAGAGATACAGCGCCACCTACGGAGGCGGGGTCAGACGTACATGGCCAATAAATGGATTTCCTCCTCTGCATGATGTAGACTCGGACTCTGGAAGTTGTTTGATTGTCTGTGTGAGTCAGATTATGACCTGGATTAAACTGTGCATGTAAACGTTCAGACTTCTCACGCTAATGAAGTTTCAAAGTCGTCGTGAGAACCTGCAGCAAAAATGTCCTCGCGATGATGGATTCAAACCTCACAGCAGTGGAAACGCTCGGTCTTTAGTTTATTCTTAAATCTGGTGATGGCTCTCAGCTCAGTCTGTCCCACAGTGAAATAAAGGACAACAATAACTAAAGACCTCTGCACTGATCGTCTCAGTTCGATGGAGCATTTCAGCCTCATCCTTTAGTCTCGGTGAGCTGCAGTTTCTCAGCCGTGATTCACGTTCTGTTTTAGCTCCTTAAATCTCACTCGAGCCTCAGTTCGCCTCAGACGCAGCGAGCAGCAGCTGCGTGAACGCACGACCACGCCGAGGTTTAGCGTTCAGAGGCTCGCGTCGCCTGAGCACGCCAAGACGAGAGATTTCATTTGACGAGGAAACGATAATCAGTGTGAATGTGTAAATAAGTAACTCATGCATAGCGTATCCTGGACCATGTATCGGGTATCGTAGACCATGTATTGGGTATCATAGACCATGCATAGTCTATCCTGGACCATGTATCGCGTATCGTAGACCATGTATCGCGTATCATAGACCATGTATCTGGTATCGTAGACATGTATCCGGTACCATAGACCATGCATAGCGTATCATAGACCATGTATCGGGTGTTGTAGACCATGTATCTGGTATCATAGACCATGTATCCGGTATCATAGACCATGCATAGCGTATCCTGGACCATGTATCGGGTATCGTTGACCATATATCAGGTATCATAGACCATGTATTGGGTATTGTAGACCATGTATCGGGTATCCTAGACCATGCATAGTCTATCCTGGACCATGTATCGGGTATTGTAAACCATGTATCGTGTATCATAGACCATGTATCTGGTATCGTAAACCATGTATCGGGTATCATAGACCATGTATCTGGTATCGTAGACCATGTATCCGGTATCATAGACCATGCATTGCGTATCATAGACCATGTATCGGGTATCATAGACCATGCATAGCGTATCCTGGACCATGTATCTGGTATCATAGACCATGTATCGGGTATTGTAGACCATGTATCATGGACCGTGTATCGCGGACCATGTATCGCATAACATAGACCATGTATCGCATAACATAGACCATGTATCGCATAACATAGACCATGTATTGCAGACTATGTAACTCTCTCTTAGTTTTATATGTTGATAAAGTCTTTTTTACAGCGTGTGCTCCTGTCGTCTGGAAAGTGGCCAAAAAATATCAATAATGTTAGAAAAAGAAAGTTTTCAGATGCTTCATATGGAGCAGAGGGAAATGTGGATTTATTTCCTTCTTCACTTCACTTCAGTGAAGGTTTAGGAAAAAAAAAAGAAGATCAAAGTAAAGTTTGCTACAAATATTCATGGCTAACAGCGACGATACGGCTAATCTGATGCTGGATTCACTCAAATAATTGATTTGGTGATATAACGTGGTCCTTCCTCGTGCAGCAGTATATTCAGTACTCAATACTTTAATGAAGAAGTTAAGGCGAACCGGACAGTTTCACTCACCGGGCGTCACTACTTCATGTCTCCTCATGGTGGCGCTGCTCAAATGAATGAGTGAAACTCAACAGAAGTGACCTGACCTGAAGAAGAGTGAGTTCACAGCAGGATAATGGTGGAGAAAACTAGGTTAAGAGATGCATCCATCCACGTTTAATGACCTTTGACCTTTGTTGTCTATGTTGTGAATAAATAGATAAATCCTGCTCTTGTGATATTATTGGTATCGTAGACCAAGTATCATGGACCATTTTCACGTATCGTGGACTGTGTATCGCGGATTAAGTATTGTGTATTCTGGACCATGTATTGTGTATCATGGACCATGTATCGCATATCTTGAACCCTGTATCATGGACCATGTATCCCTTACCGTGGACCATGTATCGTAGACCATGTATTGCGTATCGCGGACCATGTATCGCATATCAAAGACCATGTACGGCATATTGCTGACCATGTATCACGTATTATGGACCATGTATCGTAGACTATGCATCATGTATCATGGACTGTCTATCGCGTAATAAGTATTGTGTATTCTGGACCATGTATTGTGTATCATGGACCATGTATTGATATCGTGAACCATGTATCGTAGACCATGTATCACATATTGTGGACCATGTATTGCATATCGTGGACCATGTATCGCATATCATAGACCATGTATCTCGAATCCTGGACCAAGTATCGCGGACCATGTATCGCTTATTGTGTTCCATGTATCGCATATCCTGGACCATGTATCAGGCATCATATACCATGTATCACATATCGCCAACCATGTATCGCGTATCCTGGACCAAGTACCGCGAACCATGTATTGCATATTGTAGACCATGTATCGCATATCATAGACCATGTATCATAGACTATGCATCGCGTATCATGGACTGTGTATCGCGGATTAAGTATTGTGTATTCTGGACCATGTATCATGTATTGTGTTCCATTTATCGCATATCCTGGACCATGTATTGGGTATCTTAGACCATGTATCGCAGACTATGCATCGCGTATCGTGGACCATATATGGATCTATGCCCATATCATGTATCGTGTACCACGTGTAGCATATTCTATATCAAAGTTCCGTGTGATTCCACTTCACAGACTGTGAGCAGGTCTGAAAGTTGCTGAAGGAAGTTATTAGAGATGAATGAAAGCAGCATCTGTCACGGCTAATCATGTAGCGAGAGTTGCTAAAGTAATACCCAGTCCAGTCCAATCCAACTTTATTAGTAAAGCACTTTAAAAACAGCCACATTGGATCAGTGCTGTGCAGAATAATGAATAAAAGACATAGACGCTCACAGGAGGCGACGGGATATAACAAAAATCTAAATCTGAAATGACTCGAATAAATTAAATAAAAGACTGGACGCTAGCAAGGAGAATCTCAAAGCTGATTGGCAGCGAAATTGGAAATGTTCAACTCGAGCATTTACGTCGTACGTAAACTCCATCTTTTCTTCTCATCAACCTCTAATCGGAGCTAAACTAAGAGCCGATAAAACGTAACGTTGTCGTTTTTGAGGCAGGATATAATGAGCACATGAAACTAGCTTAAAATTGCTACTTTTTCAGTTTGTGGTTTCAGTTTGTTTTTTTTCAAAAAACAGTCAATAGTCTCCGAGCCGCCTCTGGATTTAATTGAGGACGTAAAAGGTGGCGCAGAATTCGCCGGTGACACCGCAGGGTTAGTTCACTTCCTCATTAGCCGTAAAAAACCAACAGACGTGATGGATGATTCCGCGCCGCGGCGTAAAACTTAAACAACTATAATTGAGCGCTGAGATACCGAGAGCCTCCGTTTAGAGATGAGTTGTCAAAAAGTCTAGCAAAAAACAACGATCGTTTAAATGTTTCCTCGTCGACTTTTTCGCTGCCGTCGAAAACGTGTCTCCGAGTTCACGGTGAGTTTGATTTAAAGTTTCACGAGGAAAGAGACGCAGAGACCTTTTGGATCGTATCCCGAGTATAAATGTGGGAGCAGATTTTTTAAAACATGTCCTGCGGCGACGACGGCGACGTCAGACACTTTAATTACACTGTGATTTATGATTTTATAATAGTTTTATATACTGCTATCGTAGTCAGAAGAACACGTAAAGTCCTTTTTTGTTCCCCCGATGCCTCTGTGAATTTCATACGTACAAGGACGCGGTGAATAGCCGTTAACGCAGCCATGTAGCAGGTATTTTATTTAGAATAGACGAGGCCAAGGCTGCCGACACACACACACACACACACACACACACACACCGCGCATGTAGCATACGATTAAAGGACTGGAATAACGCGGCGGCGTCAGAGTTTGACCTCACACTCTGACGCTGTTGAAGCGTAACCTACATTAGAGGCGGGTTTTTTCTTTTGATCGCTGAGATCAGAGGAGGGCGAGGCTTTAGTCGAATTAACAAAAAAACAACAACAAAGGAAGCACTAAGAGCTCACATATACGCACATATATATATATATGTACGTATATGTGGCCATTACAGGCACATCTCACTTCTCTCTGTGCTCAGATAAATAAGAATAAGAGACCAATGTTAGACGCTGACAGTGGAAATCACATATTTCACAGCTGATGGAAAGACGGAGTCTTTAAAGCACATTAGAAGGAACGTTCTGTACCGAGTGTGTGTGTGTGTGTGTGTGTGTGTGTGTGTGCTAATGTGCTAAAAATCCCCGAAAACAGTAATTTTCATCTCCAACATTTAAATAAACTACTAATAAATGCAAATGGATCTGGATCCTGCAGCCCAGGAGTCATGTGGACATATACAGATGTATATTCATAAAACATACAAAAAGTATGAGGTAGTTAATCTTCAAAAAAATTAATAATATATATATATGTATATATATATATACATATATATACATGTGTAAATATACGTAAACAAATAAATTAAATATATATATGTATAAATATATACATATATACGTATATATGTATATATACGTATATATGTATATACGTATATATATACGTATATATATATGTATACATATATACGTATATATGTATATATACGTATATATGTATATATACGTATATATATATGTATGTATATATGTATATTTGTAAGTATATATGTATATTTAAATGTATATATGTAAATAAACATGTGTGTATATATATATATATATATATATATATATATATATATATATATACATATATGTGTATATATGTACATATATATACATATATAGATATATATATCCAATCCAACTTTATTAGTAAAGCACTTTAAAAAACAGCCACAGTATATGTACATATATATGTATATATGTACATATACACAAACACAGACAGATAGATAGAGAGTTAAAAAGAACAGAGAATTGATTGATTGATTTTTAACGAATTAAAAAAAAACAAAGGGTCCACTAAGAGCTCACGCCTTTAAAGCACATTAGAAGGAACGTTCTGTACCGTGTGTGTGTGTGTGCGTGCGTGTGTGTGTGTGTGTGTGTGCGTGTGTGCTAATGGCAGAGTGTGATTCAGCTCAGTACAAACAGGACTCTAATCCACTGCAGAGGACTGTATACATGACCACTTACTGACACTGAACTGATGGAGGAGCACATTATAGACCTGTGGGCCTGAAGCTCTGCAGCTCACTGGCTTCAATCAAAACAGGCCCCGCCCACTTAAGGCTCCTGAGCCTGATTGACTGTCAATCACTAAAAGTCCAGCGTGTGACGTTTACCGTACGAAGGATTTGATGAGAAAGTGCCGTTTGTTTGTGGTGTAATACAATAGCGACGCTGCGTCTCATTTTAACACAGGGTTCCATTAACGCAATTACAAACACATTTATATTAATATATATATATATATATATATATATATATTAATATATATATATATATATATATATATTAATATATATATATAGTAATATAATGATAAACACAGCAGCTACTAAAAGACATGCAGTCACACACAACCCATCGATTTTTATTTGTTTAGTGCCAAGTCATAACATGCATTATCTCGAGGCACTTTACAACATAACAAAAATAATCTATACAATGTGGGTATATATATATATATATGTATATATATATATATATATATATATATAAATGTACATATATGTGTGTGTGTGTGTATATATATATATATAGAGAGAGGGACTGTTAAGAAGAATTGATTGTGATATTTTTATGAATTTTTGCCATATTTTGCACACTAATCCTGACTAATCCTGAGTTATCCTGATTTATCCTGTGTTATCCTGATTAATCCTGAGTTATCCTGATTAATCCTGTGTTATCCTGATTAATCCCGATTTATCCTGAGTTATCCTGATTAATCCCGATTTATCCTGAGTTATCCTGATTAATCCTGAGTTATCCTGATTTATCCTGAGTTATCCTGATTTATCCTTTTTTATCCTGATTAATCCTGAGTTATCCTGATTAATCCCGATTTATCCTGAGTTATCCTGAGTTATCCTGATTTATCCTGAGTTATCCTGATTTATCCCGATTTATCCTGAGTTATCCTGAGTTATCCCGATTTATCCTGATTAATCCCGATTTATCCTGAGTTATCCTGATTAATCCCGATTTATCCTGATTAATCCTGATTAATCCCGATTTATCCTGATTTATCCTGAGTTATCCCGATTTATCCTTAGTTATCCTGATTAATCCTGAGTTATCCTGATTTATCCTGATTTATCCTGAGTTATCCTGATTTATCCTGATTTATCCTGAGTTATCCTGATTTATCCTGATTAATCCTGATTAATCCTGTGTTATCCTGATTAATCTTGATTAATCCCGATTCATCCTGAGTTATCCTGAGTTATCCCGATTTATCCTGATTAATCCCTATTTATCCTGAGTTATCCTGATTTATCCTGATTAATCCTGATTTATCCTGATTAATCCTGATTAATCCCGATTTATCCTGATTTATCCTGAGTTATCCTGAGTTATCCTGATTTATCCTGGTTTATCCTGATTTATCCTGAGTTGCGGCCTCTGCCTCCTCAATCTTCCTGAATGCACAGCTCGAACATTTCACCCAGAGGAACAAATGTTGTTAAAATGCCACTTAACGTATATTTCTTTTATTGTCGCTGGCATTTTTTATTCATGAAATACGACGCTTTTGTATTTACGACTCTTTCGCTGACGCCCGTCGTCGTCGTCACTGTGGCTGTATTTCATTCGGCCCTCGTTGTGAAATAAATAAATAATGGCGTTCAGCTGCACAGACCCTGAACAACGTCTGCTGCAAACTCCGTACGAGTTAAAAAAACACACACACTGTGTGTCCATGCAGCAAAATTAATTTAAGTTTAAAGATATAATATGTAACATTTCTGCATTAAAGTGTCTCAAAAAACCCCAACTAATGTTGTATTTTTTAGTATTTGAAGGAAATATTCACTACAATGAGTTAGCAAATATGTGTTTTTACGATCATAACGACTCATTTCCACTTGTTGTGTTTTCTACAGCCGACGCTCAAACGCACAGGAGAACCAAACGAGACAACAAGACAACAACTCCCATGATCCCTCGCTGCTTCCTGACGTCATCAAAGTAGGTGTTTTGTTACATTGTGGGCGATTATTAACTTCCAGTTACAAGCACAATTCCGCGTTACCTTGCATTACCTTGCGTTACCACATGCTACCTTGCGCTATCGTGCGCTACCTTGTGTTACCATGCGTTAGCGTGCCTTACCGTGCTTGACCTTGCATTACCTTGTGTTATCGTGCTTACCTTACGTTACCTTGTGTTACCTTGCTTTACCGTGCGTTACCTTGCCTTACATTACTTGCTTTAGCTTTCTTTACCATGCTTTACCGTGCGTTACCTTGCGCTATCGTGTGCTACCTTGTGTTACCATGCGTTACCTTGCGTTAGCGTGTCTTACCTTGCACTGCCGTATGTTACCTTGCTTTACCTTGCAATACCTTACGTTACCGTGCTTTACCGTGCGTTACCTTAAGTTACCTTGCTTTACAGTGCATTACCTTGTGGCTCCCTTACGTTACCTTGCGTAACCTTGTGTTAACATGCGTTTCCTTGTGCTACCTTATGTTACCTTGCTTTACAGTGCTTTACTGTGTGTTACCTTGTGCTACCTTGCGTTACCGTGCGTTAGCGTTAAACATGCAGGACAGGTGTCTCCTAGGACCAGGTCTGGGTGTTCTAATATGTTCTATAATGTTTTAAAATAATGTTCCTTTCACTTTATTTGTGTTTTTCTTGTATATTCTTACATATGTTTATAAATATATAAATATATATATACAGACAGCATTTGCAAAAGCGCTCATAACCCATAAGATCAACACATATTCAACATCAACCAAAGACGAGGAAGTGAGGAATATTTATCCAAAAAGACTAATATAAGTGGTTTGCTGATCAGTTAAATGCCAGATTATAAACAAGTTGGTCTTATATATATATTTATATTCTCTGCTGTATACATGTACACTATAATGACTACACTATAACGACTACACTATAATGACTACACTATAACGACTACACTATAATGACTACACTATAACGACTACACTATAATGACTACACTATAATTACTACACTATAACGTCTACACTATAATGACTACACACACTATAACGACTACACTATAACGACTACACTATAACGACTACACTATAACGACTACACTATAACGACTACACTATAACGACTACACTATAACCACTACACTATAACGACTACACTATAACGACTACACTATAACGACTACACTATAACGACTACACTATAATGACTACACTATAACCACTACACTATAACGACTACACCATAATGACTACACTATAATGACAAAAGTATTGGCTATACCGAGTTGAATTATGAGGAAAGTCCTGAGGAAACAAAAGGGAACAAATCTATATCAAAGTACTGTATATATGTATATATACAAATTATAAACTACTTTTGTATTGTATTTACAATATTATTATAAAGGCTAAGTTGGAGATAAAATGGTGGAACACTGAGGTAAAATGGCAGATAAAGGAGTTCATTAACCTTCTATTGTTATTGATAAAGTGCCGCGTTTCAGTCCTGTGTGTTTTTTCAGCAGTGCATTTACTGAAGTGCGTTTCATACTCTGCTGTTGTTGAGTCAAACCCACAGTCGTCTCTTTTCTCCTCAGCCTTGTATTTACTTCTTCTTCTTCTTCTTCTTCTTCTTTTATCGCACCGAGACACTTTCGCCCTTGGGCCTCAGTCACTGAGTCACTGTCCTTAATGGAAATTGATCCGAGCAATTTGTTATTGACGAGGACTCGTGCTGTGTCACAGGCGTCGTTTCCGCGCACACGCACACACGCACACGCACACACACGCACACACACACACACACACACACACACACACACACCTGAGCCAGGCCTGATCAGCCTCACCGTGACACATGTTCCGGGTCATTAAGCTTTAAACTCTCGGGGGCATCAGAAGAATCCGAGTGCAGCTTCCTTTTCTCAGCGTTTTTGCGGCGGACCTGAGGAAAGAGCAGCGCGAGAGTGTCTGGTTCAGACTGACCTAATATGCTATTATGCTTTCAAAGACTAGTGCGCAGTAATTTCATCACTTTAGCCGAGTGAAGACAGTCAAGATGGACAATCTCTCAGCATCGCGCTAATCAATCACTTTTACAGCGCATTACGATGAGAGGGAGCTCTGCCCCGTGGAGTGCAGGACGATATAAATAGCAGATTGCCTTCCTTCATGGCTCTTTTTCAATTTCCATCAGTATTCGCCTCGTGCATCCCAATGCGCTCACCCTTCCCGCGAACACACATCCTCATTCAGTTCAGGCCCAGAGCGCCCGAGCTAATGAGACTTAAAGCTGCAGTGCGTAACTTTGGGTTGATTTGGGTCGTCGCTGGTGTTTTTTTTACTCCGTCTCTGTTTGTTCTTCGTGAACAGAAAGCAGACAATGTCAGGCAGGACTATCAGACCTGAGGGAGTGTTTGTTTGTATACAGCAGCAGAGTGTAAACTGCTGAATGACAAGATAAGATTAATCCTTTATTATTTCCACGATGGGGAAATTGACTGTGTCACAGCAGCAAAGACAATAACGCTAATAAGAATAAAAAAGCGTTTTTCACATATAATTTTCCTCTGAACGCACTTTATATTGTGTTAAAACTCAATAAATAACAATGTTTTAAAAGACTTCATTCATTTAGGTTTTACTGAGCTAATCTTTTTAAAGGTTTGTCAAACATTTTCCTTTCCTGGTTAGCTAACTTTGATGGCTAGTAAGACAACTGTGATGACTAATTAGCCAACCTCAATGGCTAGTTACCTAATTGTGATGGCTAATTAGCCAACTTCGATGGATAGTTACCTAACTTTGATGGCTAAGTAGCCAACTTCGATGGCTAGTTACCTAACCTTGATGGCTAGTTAGCTAATTTTGGTGGCTAGTAAGACAACTGTGATGGCTAATTAGCCAACTTCGATGGCTCGTTACCTAACTTTGATGGCTAATTAGCCAACCTCAATGGCTAGTTAGCTAATTGTGATGGCTAATTAGCCAACTTCGATGGATAGTTACCTAACTTTGATGGCTAATTAGCCAACCTCGATGGATAGTTACCTAACTTTGATGGCTAGTTAGCCAACCTCGATGGCTTGTTACCTAACTTTGATGGCTAGTTAGCCAACTTCGATGTCTAGTTGCCTAATTTTGATCACTAATTAGCCAATCTCAATGGCTAGTTACCTAACTTTGATGGCTAACTAGCTAACTTTGATGCTAGTTAGTCAACTTCTTTGGCTAGATAACTTCCATAGATAGATAGATAGATAGATAGATAGATAGATAGATAGATAGATAGATAGATAGATAGATAGATAGATAGATTCATTATTATCTCACATAACAGCTGCTTTATTTCTTTAAATTAAATATATTTACATAGATAAGAAACAATGACATAAATATGGTCAAATTCAGTGAAGAAGTGTAATTCAGTGACATGATTTTAAATATAATTTGAGCGTTTACTGAGCTACAGCTAATTTTCTGTGGGTTTTTCAGTGACATCGTTGCCCTTGGAGACTCGACGGCTGCACGGCGTCCTCATAAAACCACTTTGTGTCTCGTCTCAGCGATTCATTGAAAATGCCCTGGAGGTGCCCTGCCCGTCACAAAGTGCCCTTTAATTACAACCTGCCGACGCTCTCATACAAAGAGTTGAACATCGGATAATTGTGCCGCCTGTCATGTTGCAGCCGAGAAAGAAAATGAAAAGAGATGTGAAACCTTCCAGCTACAGTAGTTAGGTATCCCCAAACAACGCCTGAGAAGAATAAACACTCCTGTAAAGATTTACTCTTTCTATAATCTGCCTTTGAGGACCTGAAGTGTTCCTGTGGAGCTTCATAATCAGCAGTAACCTGGTTATTTATAGCTTCTTTATGTCTTATTACAGCCACATTATTACAGTCTCACACTCAGGACCTGTTGTGTGTGATATTTTTATTGGATCGTATATTCTCATATATATATGTATATATATATACATATATATATTAGTGCTGTGCAAAAGGTTAACGCACGACCCATTTCCATGACGAAAGACGGGA
Source organism: Microchirus variegatus (assembly GCF_963457635.1). Classification (NCBI taxonomy): domain Eukaryota; kingdom Metazoa; phylum Chordata; class Actinopteri; order Pleuronectiformes; family Soleidae; genus Microchirus; species Microchirus variegatus. The sequence goes on from NC_139804.1 coordinate 1,672,566, forward strand.
AAAAGACGCAAATTATATATATATAATTACTTGGTGTCATTAATGCAGGGCATGAAACAGTAGGGGGCGTCGTAACAAACACGGGAGACATTTACCTTAATATCATATACAAAATTCAAGCACTTTCAACTACCCATGTCTATTTATGGCGATTTTAAAAATTCAATTCAAAAACCTTCAAGGATTTCAATATATATGTATATGTGTTTCATATTGCCCAGCCCTAATATACAGTATGTGTCATACTTATATATATATATATATATATATATATATACTTAGAAGATTCATTCAGCTGACAGCAGATACATTCTGTTTGGATCAATAGTGATTTAAATGTGAATCTGAACTTTCCTGACTCCTCCACCTCTCAGGTCGCCTTCACTGCTTCATATGCAAACCGAGTGTGTGTGTGTGTGTGTGTGTGTGTGTGAGAGAGTTCTTGTACTTGCAGCATACTGAGGACCAGTGAGGGTTTTAAACCAACAAAGTAAGGTCATTTTTACGGCGTGAGGACATTTTGGCCGGTCCTCACTTTGTTTTCTTTGAAATCACTTCCTTTGGATGCTATAACATGGACGACATAGTATAGTATGACGTTTTTGTCAAATTTTGGACCAAAAATTTTGGGTCAATTTTTTTTTCAAATTTTGGACGACAGTATAGTATGACGTTTTTGTCAAATTTTGGACTAAAAAAATTTTGGGTCAATTTTTTTTTTCTAATTTTGGACGACAGTATAGTTTGACGTTTTTGTCAAATTTTGGACCAAAAATTTTTGGTCCAATTTTTTTTTCAAATTTTAGATGACATAGTTTAGTATGCCGTTTTTGTCAAATTTTGGACGTAAAATGTTGGGTCAAATTTTTATTTCGAAATTTTGGACGACAGTTTCGTATGACATTTTTGTCGAATTTTGGACCAAAAATTTTGGGTCAATTGTTTTCGAAAAATTTTGGACCAAAAATTTTTTGTCAATTTTTTTTTTCAAATTTTGGACGAAATAGTATAGTATGATGTCTTGGTCAAATTTTGGACCAAAAATAAATTTAAAAAAATAAATTTGAAAAAGTTTTCCAGCCCTTTTTGCTCTGGGGCTCCACCTGCAGACATGTTATGGTACTGCAACCAGTAGTTCTTTGTAGATGTCATTCATGAAGTAGATATTTGTAATTGTGTTGATTTATAAAGTGGAAATGCTGGTCCTCACTTTGTCAGTCCTTAGTATGCAGCAAGTACAAGAATGTGTGTGTGTGTGTGAGTGTGTGATGCTGCTGCTGTTAAATCAATTGGATTTGTCTTGTCCAGCAGAAGTCCTGTTTTTCCCTCTCACCACATGCTGGGCAGACAATACAGTTGAGGATGAATACGCGTACAGAAATAACCCAGTTATTGAAAACGTGTGATGTTCCTGTCGGAGCTAAAGTGCTGATGTGCACACGGTCGTGAAGGAAAGAGTCCGTCTGTGGCTGTTTCTTCACCGACTACGAGAGGATTAAAACCTTGTTTATTGTTTGTGTTGTTGTTGTCCTCTGGTGGGTGGATATTCATTTCCATTGATTTGGTCCAAGACGAACGTCGGTCCCAAAGCGGAGGAAAAGCAGGAGGCGCTGTCGCAGACATGTGGGTGGTCAGATTATCTGCGTTTCCACATTTTCTTCCCACAGAAACTGCAACACTATACATATTCATTGTTTTTGAATGCATCCCTTTCGCTGTGAAGTATTAGAAGCTGACAATCTTTGGCTTTTCTGTGACTCGCTCTGATAAAACATCACTGTTTACCAAAAAAGAAATGATACACAAAATTAACTTTAACTTAAACATTTACTGCCAAACATTAACAATCATAATGTTCCGTCTCCCTCATCTGCATGTTGTCTCTGCACTGCAGTGCACTTACGTGTTTTAAATACAAAAATATTACATTTAGTAACTTGGCAGCATTTTTTTTTTATATTGCTGCATAAAAAAATTTTTAAACATAGAAAATAGAAAATATACGGATGATAAAATAGTAATTATCTGAAGCATGTTGTTAAAAATAATGAAAGTCAGAAGTATATTCTTATTTTTATATCTTTTATTTATATTTTGGATGTTTTGTGTTTAATATTTAACAGACTGATACCATGTTGCTGTGACACAACAATTCTTATCTGTCTGTTGTTGTCTATCTATGCTAACTAACTGTCTATCTATGCTAACTAACTGTCTATCTACATTGGCTGTCTAGCAAAGTTAGCTAACCAGCTATTTATCTATCTACAGTAAATTAGCAGACCAGCTGACTTCAATCTACCAATCTATCCTAGAAGGCTAACTAACAAACAACATTATCTAGTATTCAGCTAAGTTGGCTAACTAGATTAGCCATCTATAAGTCTTAGCTAACTTGCCGTCGATCTACTTTGACTAATTAGCCACCAGAAAGATGGCTAATTAGTTAAAAATAATAAAAGTCAGGCCTTTAACTGAGAAGTTTTTTCTTATTTTTATATATTTTATCTTTTATTGACTTCCGCTATATATTTCCGCTAGAGTTTGTCTGTCTGTTAGCAACATAACTCGACAAGTCGCGGACGGATTTGGATGAACATTTTTTTTCTGACACAACAATGCTAATCTATCTATCTGTCTGTCTGTCGTCATCTATCGATCTATGCTAACTAGACATCTATCTACATTGGCTGTCTAGAAAACTTAGCTAACTAGCTATCTAAGTTATCTATCTACAGTAAGTTAGCAGCCAGCTATCTAATGTTGATATCTATCTTAGAATCTATATCTATCTAAGAAACTAAGTTATCTATCTATCTATCTATCTATCTATCTATCTATCTATCTATCTATCTATCTATCTATCTATCTATCTATCTATCTATCTATCTATCTATCTATCTATCTATCTATCTATCTATCTATCTATCTAGCATCTCTATCTATGTAGACCTTCATCCTCTCCTCCCTCTATCCCCTCCACCTTCATCCCTCCACCCTCATTCTCCTCCATCCCTTCATCCGCTCCACCTCCAACCTCTCATCACCTCCACCTTCATCCTCTCATCCCTCCATCCCCTCCACCTTCATCCCTCCATCTTCATCCTCTCATCCCTCTATCCCCTCCACCCTCACCCTCTCATCCCTCCACCTTCATCCTCTCATCCCTCCATCCTCTCATCCCTCCACATTCATCCTCTCATCCCCTTTACTTTCATCCCTTCATCCCTCCACCTTCATCCTCTCATCCCTCCATCCTCTCATCCCACCACCTTCATCCTCTCATCCCCTCCACTTTCATCCCTCCACCTTCATCCTCTCATCCCTCCATCCTCTCATCCCCTCCACTTTCATCCCTCCATCCCCTCCACCTTCATCCTCTCATCCCTCCACCTTCATCCTCTCATCCCTCCATCCCCTCCACCTTCATCCTCTCATCCCTCCACCTTCATCCTCTCATCCCTCCATCCCCTCCACCTTCATCCTCTCATCCATCCATCCATCCATCACCTCCACCTTCATCCCTCCATCCTCTCATCCCCTCCACCTTCATCCTCTCATCCCTCTATCCCTCCACCCTCATTCTCCTTCATCACCTCCACCTTCATCCTCTCATCCCTCCATCCTCTCATCCCCTCCACTTTCATCCTCTCATCCTTCCACCTTCACCCTCTCATCCCTCCATCTCCTCCATCTTCATCCTCTCATCCCTCCATCCCCTCCACCTTCATCCTCTCATCCCTCCATCTCCTCCATCTTCATCCTCTCATCCCTCCATCCTCTCATCCCTCCACCTTCATCCTCTCATCCCCTCCACTTTCATCCCTCCACCTTCATCCTCTCATCCCTCCACCTTCATCCTATCATCCCCTCCACTTTCCTCCCTCCATCCCCTCCACCTTCATCCCTTCATCCCTCCACCTTCATCCTCTCATCCCTCCATCTCCTCCATCTTCATCCTCTCATCCCTCCATCCTCTCATCCCTCCACCTTCATCCTCTCATCCCCTCCACTTTCATCCCTCCACCTTCATCCTCTCATCCCTCCACCTTCATCCTATCATCCCCTCCACTTTCCTCCCTCCATCCCCTCCACCTTCATCCCTTCATCCCTCCACCTTCATCCTCTCATCCCTCCACCTTCATCCTCTCATCCCTCCATCCCCTCCCTCTTCACCAGTGCAGTGTCCTGTGATGCAGGACAGAAGCAGCAGCCAATCAGCAGCCTCACAATCATCATCATCACCATCATCATGTTTCAAACATCTGTTTGTTTTCTATCTTCCGCTTTAACACAGTTTATAAAGAGACGAAGAAGAAGGAGAGCAGTGCTATAAACCAGAGACTTTAGAGCTGCAGGAAACATGTCACTGTCACATTAACACTACTGTGTCCACACTGTGTCCACACCGCGGTCACATCCAGCACGGCTCGGCTCGGCTCGGCTCCGTGTCTCCGTGTGTGTGACAAACGTGTCCTCAGTGCTGCGCGTCTCACTGCGCAGGTGTTTGGAGCAGATGAGACGCAGTTGCAGGCGCTGCCTCCTCCTCCTCCTCCTCCTCCTCCTCCTCCTCCTCCTCCTCCTCCTCCTCTTCTTCTTCTCTGGGACACACTGAGCTTTTCCACATCCCCGCCCCGGACACACACACACACACGCACACACACACACACACACGGAGCACCGCAGTGGACAGAGGAGCGGGTCATGGATGAGCAGTGAGTGTCATGGGTGCGCGCAGAGTCAGAGGAGACAGAATTAGAGGAGGAGACACGCGTGTGCGCGGCGCCTGGGTGGGATTCTTCCTCCTCTCCCTCCTCCTCCTCCTCCTCCTCCTCCTTCATTGCGCTTCAGAATAACAGAGGAAGTTATTTCGCAGCCTGAGAAACACGCGTGACAGCTGCGCCGTGGACAGGAGCGGACGGAGCGCGCGGCTCTCGCCTGGAATTTTCACCGCTCCGTGTTTTTCTTCCTTCCACGCGCAGCCTCTCCTTCATACCATCGCAATTCACACACACACACACACACACACACACACACACACACACGAGCCTGACGTTTCCACGGATTATAATCCGTCCACCGTTTATTGTGTCCCCGCGGGGGACTTGATGAGAACGCGCACTGACGCTTTTTTTTTCTTCCCTCGCCTCCACGGACGCGCGCACCAGACTCTGGTGAATTTTTTTGGGGATTTAAAGGAGAAAAAAAAAAAAAAAGCAGCGTCAGTTCGGATGGAAGCGGGATTTAAGGTGCGGTTTGCTCCGCAGGTAACGGGAGGATAAACCTGCACCTCCTCCTGCTCCTGCTCCTCCTGCTGAGGACTCTGAAATCTGTCGCTCCTCATCATCATCATCATCATCATCACGTCCCGTTTGGATTGTCTCTCCTCCAGCACAGACTCATCGGAAGGTGTGTGTGTGTGTGCGTGTGTGTGTGTGTTTTATTTAACGCGTTCATTTGGAATACACCAACTCACACGTCGTCACCAGCTGAGTTTATCCAGCGCGAGGCGAGCGGCGCGTGGACAGCGGAAACGGGATGAAGGCTCCGGCATCAGCTTCATTAGAGCCACTTTAGGTAAGTCACTCTGAAAGAGACGCTGAACTGCTGAGAAATGCGCAATGGACTTTGGCACCTGTCTGTCACCAAGGATTAAAGGCCTCTATCTATCTATCTATCTATCTATCTATCTATCTATCTATCTATCTATCTATCTATCTATCTATCTATCTATCTATCTATCTATCTATCTATGATAATGTCATGTGTGTTTAAAGCACACATATGTTGTGGTTGTGGTGACAAACACACTTTTATCAGTGTGTTACAGTCAAACATGAGCTGATGTTAATATTCACTGTCACTTCTCAATGTGATGATACTGACACATGTTCTGCAGCAGATATCAGGGGGAAAACAAACACATCTATCTATCTATCTATCTATCTATCTATCTATCTATCTATCTATCTATCTATCTATCTATCTATCTATCTATCTATCTATCTATCTATCTATCTACAAGTTGACTAACTAGCTAAGTTAACTAGCATCTGTCTATCCAAGTTGGATAACTTGCCTCTGTCTTTCTAAGTTGGCTAACTAGCCCTCTAGCTTAGTTGGCTAACTAGCATCTGTCTATCCAAGTTGGCTAACTAGCCTCTGTCTCTCTAAGTCGGCTAACTAGCATCTGTCTAGCCAAGTTGACTAACTAGCCTCTGTCTCTCTAAGTTGGCTAACTAGCCTCTGTCTCTCTAAGTTGGCTAACTAGCATTTGTCTATCCAAGTTGGCTAACTAGCATCTGTCTATCTAAGTTGGCTAACTAGCCTCTGTCTCTCTAAGTTGGCTAACTAGCATTTGTCTATCCAAGTTGGCTAACTAGCATCTGTCTATCTAAGTTGGCTAACTAGCATCTGTCTTTCTAGGTTGGCTAACTAGCCATCTAGCTTAGTTGGCTATCTATCCACAGTATCTAATTTGTTTACTTTAAATGCACTTGTTGTCTCCATGATAAACTCATGTGTGTCTAAAGCAGATAATTAGTTAATTATTCCTCATGTTGTGGTTGTGGTGAAACACACAATATTTGTCAATATTATTGACAATATTATTGTATTTGTGTTACAGTCAAACATGAGCTGAACTCAGTGCTCATATCAGTGCGACACTGACCATATTCATGGATGCTCAGTGGCCACAGGTCGTTTGTGTTTGAGGCCCCTGGTCCAGAGAGTAAATGTCTTACGAACACCTCAGTTGTTTATGACAGACTGATGTTGGTATTGGTCGAGATATCTGTGTCAGTTTCAGTCACTGAAGAAAACAAAATGATACTGAGCCAAATTTAGCTCCAGTCTTTTACAGGCAGAGTCCAATGATCCCAAACCTCCAGAAATAGCCCCGTCCTCCAGTATCTGTGCCGCACTGTGGCTCCTGTGACTGTGCACGTGCAGGGAAGCTGGTTAACACTGTGACACCTGCACTGTGTGTGTGTGTGAGTGTAGCCCGGGTGTGTCTGCACCAGCACCAGCACCAGCACCAGCACCAGCACCAGCACCAGCACCAGCACTGCATTACAACCATATCAGGACTTTACCATAAAACTCTCCTGTCAGGCACAGGTTACACTGTAAAAACTGCTCCAGTACAAATAAGTAAAATTTTCTAAAAAATATATTCAAATTTTCTTCTTTTGAGAAAAGGAATCTGACAATCGTGGACGCACATTTAACTTGGCTAAAAATCTGACTATCTAAGTTGGCTAATTAGCATCTGTCTATCTAAGTTGGCTAACTAGCATCTGTCTTTCTAAGTTGGCTAACTAGTCATCTCTCTAAGTTGACTAAATAACATCTGTCTATCCAAGTTGGCTACCTAGTATTATGTCTGTCCAAGTTGGCTAACTAGCACCTGTCTTTCTAAGTTGGCTAACTATTCATCTCTCTGAGTTGACTAAATAGCATCTGTCTATCCAATTTGGCTACCTAGCATTATGTCTGTCTAAGTTGGCTAACTAGCCTCTGTCTATCCAAGTTGGCTAACTAGCCTCTGTCTATCCAAGTTGGCTAACTAGCCTCTGTCTATCCAAGTTGACTAACTAGCATCTGTCTATCCAAGTTGGCTATCTAGCATCTGTCTATCCAAGTTGACGAACTAGCATCTGTCTATCCAAGTTGGCTAACTAGTCATCTCTCTAAGTTGACTAAATAGCATCTGTCTATCCAATTTGGCTACCTAGCATTATGTCTGTCTAAGTTGGCTAACTAGCCTCTGTCTATCCAAGTTGGCTAACTAGCATCTGTTTTTCTAAGTTGGCTAACTAGCCATCCAGCTTAGTTGGCTCTTAAAAAAATAAGAACAACTTCCCATAAATGTATTTAACTCACATTAAAATGAATGTTTTACAGTGTGAAGTGAAGGCAGAGAGAGTTATTACCTCCGGATTATTAACCTGCTAATGTTCTGTGTGACTTTAGTCAAAGAGGAAAATGTCCACAGCAGGTGTTTATTCTCTTTGCTTTGTAGTGTGTGTGTGTGTGTGTGTGTGTGTGTCAGGGGGTTTCACTACACACACACCTTTTGTTTATGACAATCAGCTGAGCATGTTTGGAAATGATGGAGAGACAATGATGCTGCAGGATAATGAATGATCTCATGGGCGCTGGGAGTGAGTGAGTGAGTGAGTGAGTGAGTGAGTGAGTGAGTGAGTGAGTGAGTGAGTGATATCATTTTCCAGTTACTCAATAAGCTCATGCTTCCGTAGAAGTCAGCATGAGCAGGAGGTTTGTTCTAATATTATGATAAAAACAAAAAAAGACCTGGGTTCAAAACCAGGTTTAAACGGTGAGTGTGAATGTGTTTAATCAGCTTTTATTTCTGGGTCAAATGATTCTGCAGCACAAGCCGGTTTTTAGTGGATTTGGCTCGAATAAGCAACCTTTATTTTATTTATATAGTTGATTTGATCATTTGAAAATACAGGTTACTATTTATTTTTCGTAAGATTTAGCACAATAGAGTTTAAATACTTGAAATATCCTTGCTGCGCTTATTAATATACCAGAAAAAATAGTGGTACATCAGCAAATACAGTACGAAGCTAGTTAACTATCTAGCCATCCACCCATATATCTAAGCTAGCCAGCTAAATTGGCTAAATAGCCTTTGTCTATCGAAGTTGGCTAACTAGCCTCTGTCTTTGTAAGTTGGCTAACTAGCGTCTGTCTTTCTAGCTTGGCTAACTAGTCATCTAGCTTAGTTGGCTAACTAGCATCTGTATATCCAAGTTGGCTAACTAGCATCTAGTTGATTTGATCATTTGACAATGCAGGTTCCATTTATTTTTTATTTATATACCAGAAAAATAGTGGTACATCAGTAAATACAGTACAAAGCTAGTTAACTATCAAGCCATCCATCTATCTATCTAAGCTAGCCAACATGCAACTATCCATCTATTGAAGCTAGAAGCTAACTTGCCATCTAAGCTAACCAGCTAAAATCTATCTATCTATCTATCTATCTATCTATCTATCTATCTATCTATCTATCTATCTATCTATCTATCTATCTATCTATCTATCTATCTATCTATCTATCTATCTATCTATCTATCTATCTATCTAAGCTAGCCAGCTAACATACAACTATCCATCTATTGAAGCTAGCCCAGTAACCTGCCATTTTCACTGTACTATGGTACATTATAGCGATTGCTAGTTTTTCCCGCCTTTGTTCCCAGTTCATTTATTATTAATTTTACTATATTATACATACCATATTTTACTTTGTGTTTTCCTGAAAGAACTTGAAATAACCACGTTAATTCACTTGACCGAACCCATCCTGGGGCTGACAATTTCTGGAGTTTTGCTCAAACCCTGTGGGTTTAGATCAAGTGTTCATGCAGGATAAAAGCATCAGTAAACTTATGGTGCACTCAATAAGTGCTGCTGTACCCTCGGGGTGAAAATGGTACGCGTTTGTTCCTCAATTATTCACTTTATATCCATTCTGATACATCTGTACATTTCTGGCTTCTCAAAGCACCACATTAGTGAGGGAACGTTCTCTAATGACGCTTTTCCACCATACAGTTCCAGCTCGACTCGGCTCGGTTTGGTATCAGACATGTCGTTTTCCATTACCTCATAGTAATGATGTATGATCTAAATATTTATATAATATATACATGTAAAAGTTTAAGTGGCCTAGCAACATTTATCAGGTTTCTGAGAAGAACAACTAATGATTATTTTCATAATCGATTAATCGACGAAACGTCAGGAAAAGTTGAAACATTTCTGGGAAAAAAACCTGGACATGATGATGTTCTCAAATGTCTTGTTTTGTCCAGAAACCAAAATTCATCAGTTTTAATTATTTATTTGTTACCTGGAGCAAAGAAAACAGCAAATATTCAAATTCAAGAGAGTGAAAAATCACTGAATCTAGCCAGCTAACTCACATCTATTAATCTATCTATCTGAGCTAGCTAGCTAACTTGCAACTATCCATCTCTTGAAGCTAGCCAGCTAACTTGCCATCTATCCACGCTCTATCTATCTATCTATCTATCTATCTATCTATCTATCTATCTATCTATCTATCTATCTATCTATCTATCTATCTATCTATCTATCTATCTATCTATCTATCTATCTATCTATCTATCTAGCCCCTGTCTATCTAAGTTGGCTAACTAGCCTCTGTCTATCTAAATTGGCTAACTAGCCCCTGTCTATCTAAGTTGGCTAACTAGCCTCTGTTTATCTAAGTTGGCTAACTAGCATCTGTCTTTCCAAGTTGGCTAACTAGCACCTGTCTATCTAAATTGGCTAACTAGCCCCTGTCTATCTAAGTTGGCTAACTAGCCTCTGTTTATCTAAGTTGGCTAACTAGCATCTGTCTATCTTAGTTGGCTAACTAGCACCTGTCTATCCAAGTTGGCCAACTAGCATCTGTCTATCTAAGTTGGCTAACTAGCCACCTAGCTTAGTTGTCTATCTATGCACAGTATCTAATCTCTTTACTTTAAATGCACTTGTTGTCTCCATGATAAAGTCATGTGTGTCTAAAGCAGAGATAATTAGTTAATTATTCCTCATGTTGTGGTTGTTGATCAAACCTTGACATGATGATGTTCTCAAATGTCTTATTTTGTCCGCAAACCAAAATTCACCAGTTTTAATTATTTATTTGTGACCCTGGAGCAAAGAAAACTGAAAATATTCAAATTTTAAGAGAGTGAAAAATCACTGAAACTGGTTTTAACGATTGAGAAAAAGAGTCAAAAATGCCAAATAGAGAGTTTTATTATGGTCTGTGTGTGTGTGTGTGCTCATCATCATCTCACAGATCATTGGCAGAAGACAGTGTCCAGGTTGACTGTGCCGTGTTGTCCATATATTAGACGGAGGACGCGTCCAGACGTCAATAAACGCAGACCGTAAAGTCAAGTGAGCGTCTTTCATATGCAGCGGCTCTGCTTTATCTGCGCTGACCCTCCCCTGAGTCGTCTTCAGCAGCAGCCAGCTGCGTCGCTGCAGTTTACGCTGGTTAAGCAGATGCAGAGGTTTTCGTGTGCGTCCTCGTTTGCTCGCGCAGATCCTTGAACATGCTCCGCCTCTGTAAAGCCGTCCACTGACATCCCGGATAAAACACCAAGGTCGTCACAAGGTCTGGTCAACGTTGTTCCATATGTGCTTTGGATGTCTGAGCGCAATAAAACTGTACTGTACGCAATCGCAGGAAGCCGCGGTTCTCAAACTGTAGTACGGTACGCGAGCGCCCTCTGGTAAACAAAAATCAGAAACACTGTTCAACATTTTCTCCACTTTGTCAAGTGAAGACTAAACTTAAAGGTGCATTATGTAATAAATCATAAAATCCTCCTAAAAATATTTCCATTAAAAAAAAATATTTTGCAGACTGCAAAAATCATTTTTATGTTATGAATTCATGTTTTGGCGTCATGTGGCGCCACCTACCGCCGTCATTGCAGTCATTGCAGTCGGTAGAGTCTCAGCTGCCGAGCGACCACGGGTTACCACCAGTTACCGGTGAGCTACGATGGCGGAGAAAACCAAACCTAAACGACGTCGGTATTTTGAATTTGAGTGTAGTAACCGTTTTTGGCCACATTCTTACATATGGCGCCTTTAAGATAAATCTGCGTATACTGCGAAGAATTTCCACATACACAATAATGGGAATTTGAGTCTGGAAAATGTGTAGGAACTCTTGACTAATAGTCAAATGTATTTTTTTTTTTTTTTATTATTTATTATTATTTATTTAATGGTCACATGACACATTTATGTTTGAAAATATGTCCCTTTATCGCCTCGTTTTCTAGCAAAGACTGGAAACACATTCACAACATTCTACTCAAAGTCGTAGAATGTTGTGAATGTGTGAGCAGGCGTTAAATGTGTGCTGCGTTGAGACAAGTGGAGGAGGACGCCTTTGTTTACTCCCTTACTTTTACTTCAGCACATCAGAGGGAACTACGGTGGCCTTGACGTATACAGAAAATATGTCCTTCATCGTCGTTTCTCTAGTAAACGACCGTGAAACGCACGTTCTGGCTGTTTTTATGTTCACGTCGACAATAAATCGCTTCCTTTAAAGCGTAGCTAGACCTGAAGTTCCAATTAAGGCTGTTTTTTTAGTGTGTATCTGCGTCATTACCTTGTTTATGAAGCCCTGAAGGTTCTAAACAAACAGTTCAGCCACTGCTGAGAACGCTGTGTTTATTGTAATCTCGGGGCTCAACGAGATCTCTGATAAATCCCGTAATAGTTACATAAACAGCGGTTCTCCTGAACAACCGATCGTCCTGCTCCGGGCACTAGTCCGGGCACATCTGGTTGTGTACATTGAACCGCAGAAGAAGAATAACGTCCGTTGTGGAGGTGTTTCACGAGCGACAGTGTCTTCTGACTCTGGGTCTGACTCCGGGTCAAAGGTCGTCAAAGGGACTGCGGCGGGGAGTCGTGACGAAGCTATTTTTAAACACCGTTAAAACAATGTTTTGATAATGAGGAGCAGTGCATCCGCCGTTCCAGAGGGGGGAGCTGTGCTTCTGAGAGCGGATGTGCTGGATAGTACTGGCCAATAGCAGAGAAGACTCTGTCTTCTGGGGGTGAAAGTTCACTCTGAAATCTCGCAGCAGAAAAACAGCGTCAGAAAATGCGGATTTTCTATCGGCTCGTTTACAGCAACTAGGAGGTTTTTGACCATAAAAGTTAAAGTATGTAAGCAGACCTCCATAACTAACATTTATGTGCAACAGGACCACTCTATGTGAGCTTTAAGGCTCGTAAAAGACCGTGAAATGTTTATTTCAAAGCTATTTTGCACTAATACGATGCCGCACGCCGCGTCTTTTAGTGTCGGTTTGGCTTGTGCAATCGCACAGGACTTGAAATGACGGGGAAAAAAACCTGAGGTTAACGAGGTTTTCCTCAGTGGAGGTTTGAGACCCTTGAGCTGTATCGGATTTGCAATTTGAATTAGCAGTGCGTGCAGCAGGTCTGTGTGTGTGTGTGTGTGTGTGTGTGTGTGTGTGTGTGTGTGTGTGATGTTCACGTCTTTAGGCCTGTCACCATGTGTCGCAGGGATGTGACGGCAGAAGCTCAGAGCGTTTGCTGTCATGTGTTTCGCTAATGAAATCGCGTTATTGCCAACGCGTCCACGTTGAAGAAGGTGACGACGCATGCAGATGTGTGTGTGTGTCACTCTCTCTCTCTCTCTCTCTCGGCTTCTATATTTGGGCCGTTGTGTGTGAGATTGAACGTTGTTTTCTCAGAGCTGCTGCAGCAGCTGTGGTTTCGTGAGCGTTGTGACAATCGCCGAGCAGCAGATAAAGGTTATCTGCAGGAACGAGACGCGAGAGAAAAGAGAGCGAGAGCGAGAGCGCGGGGTTATCGATCTGTAGCTCAGAGAATAAAATAGAGCCAGAGACGAACTCTGTGGACGGCGTCGTCATCGGGGGAAGCGTGAGTCATGTTCACAGCTGGAGATTTGCCAAAATAATATCACATTTCCTGCAAAGGTTGTGATACAAAAGGTCAAAAAAACTGACTTTGTTTCCTCATTTATAGATAGATAGATAGATAGATAGATAGATAGATAGATAGATAGATAGATAGATAGATAGATAGATAGATAGATAGATAGATAGAAGCTTAATTGGTTACTTGTTTGGTCTGGAAAAGTGTTTCACAAATCTCTAAATAATGACGTTTCTCAAATGTTTCAGAAGCTGAAAAATCATAGAAACTTTTGAAAAAACACAGAGTCATATATAATTTATATATATATATATATATATATATATATATATATATATATATATAAACTAAAAAATAAATCCAGTGGTTCCCAAACACTGGGTCGGGACCCACACATGGGTCGTAGGGGATTCTTTTTTGGGTCCCTTAAGACATTTGTAGAATCTTTCCAATCTTTTGGCAAAACTTTACGTATATATACTCACACATATATATGTATATACATATATAAATATGTATATACATGTATTAAAATGATATTTTCATAATCTTGCATGCAAAATAAAAATAATGTTATTTCTCACCATTTCAAAGAAAAAGAAAAAAAAACATAATTTTGACCCAAAATAAATCAGTGAATAACAGTATTATGTATATATATATATATATATACACATATATACATAACTATATATATATATGTGTATATATATATATGTGTGTGTATATATATATATATGTGTGTAAATATATACATATATATATATGTACACATATATGTGTGTGTGTGTGTATATATATATATATGTGTATATATATATGTGTGTAAATATATATACATATATAAATATATATGTATACATATATATATATATATATATATATATGTACACATATATTTATGAAAACTGGCCCAAACTGACCACCCTAATGATACATAAGGGTTATATTTAATACTTAATATATATTTAATACTATATATTTAATTATTTAATTCAACATTTAATCACATATAAACTTGTCTAGTGTTTTAATTCCATGTTATTTTGATTATTTGATTTGATTTTTTCTTTCTGTCTTTTTGTGATTCACTGATTTATTTTGCGTCATAATTATGTTTTTATTTATTTATTTTTCTTTGAAAATGGTGAGCGATAACATCCTAAATATCTTTTTTCATTTTGCGACATCATCATGATGGATTATGAAGATAATATATTGTATTTTTTTCTTGACCAGACTAGAAGTTCACTCTCCTCCAGGTCATTTTGAGTTAGATTTAGTGGTGAATGAAAATAATTGTTAATAATTACAGTCTTAGTTTTAAGTCCCTTTTGAATTCTCCGGGAAATAAACAAAACATAAAAAGTGACAGACTCAAATGAAACAACGTCGGTAAATAAAAACAAACAAACAAACCGTTTGACCGTGCCGTGCAACACAAATAAAATAAAATAAATAAATAAATGCGGAGAAAATGAGTCGCCGCCCAATTAAGTGGTTAGCTGCACTTTGAATTTCTTTATTTGTATTGAGAGCTTTGTGGGAAACAGAGTCAGGAAGCAGCAGCAGCATCAGCATCAGCAGCAGCAGCAGCAGCATCAGCAGCAGCAGCAGCAGCAGCAGCATCAGCAGCAGCATCAGTTAACACGCTTAAATAACACTCAGACCTCCAGAGCCATAAAACACTTTCCACTTTTCAGCTGCATCATGAATCTGAAAATGTACGAGCACTGAAGTATTCCTGTGTATTGTTACTGCGGACGTGTTTTTTACGCGGCGTAAACGCTCACGTGACAAAAGTGCAGCAACAACCGAGTCTTTTTTTTATTGTTGAACTCGCAGTAATAATCATAGAGTCGCTGCAGCGCCACCATCAGGACGGATGGAGACGTGAGATGAGTCTGACGTGAAAAGTCTGCTTCTTTACTTTATGCATGAGAAGTTTTTTGTCCTAATACTACTACTACTATATTAGTACTAATACTACTACTATTGATACTACTTCTACAACTGCTACCCCTACTACTACTACTTCTATTACTAATCTACTAGTACTGCAACTACTACTGCTGCTATTGCCACTGTTACTATTACTACTAATCCTACTGCTACTATACTACTGCTACTACTCCAACTACTACTACTATTATTGCTGCTACTGCTCCACGAGTACTGCTACTCCTACTTCTATTACTACTCTGCTACTACTGCAACTACTGCTGCTGCTAATGGCCACTGTTACTATTACTACTAATCCTTCTGCTATTCTACTAATACTACTAATACTAACACTGCTACATCTACTACCACTCTACCACTACTACTATTGCTACTACTACTATTATTATTGCTGCTACTGCTCCGCTAATACTGCTACTGCTAACCCCTTTTAACCCTAACACTACTGCTGCTATTGCCACAGCTAATACTGCTAATCCTTCTGCCACTGCTACTACTACTGCTACAACTTCTGCTATTGCTACTACTACTATTGCTACTACTACTACTTCTACTGCTACTGCTCCACTAGTACCGCTACTACTACTAACCCTAACCCTACTAACCCTAACACTACTAACCCTAACACTACTGCTGCTATTGCCACAGCTAATATTACTGCTAATCATTCTGCTACTACGGCTACTACTGCTACTACTTCTGCTATTGTCACTAGTACTATTGCTACTACTGCTACTACTACTAATGCTACTACTGCTCCACTAGTACTGCTACTGCTACTACTACTGCTAACACTTACCCTACTAACCCTAACCCTACTGCTGCTATTGCCACAGCTAATATTACTGCTAATCATTCTGCTACGCTACTACTACTATGGCTACTAATACTAACACTTCTCTGTCTACTACTGCTGCCACTAATTCTACCACTTCTACTACTATTACCACTACTACTACTACTACTTTTGCTGCTGCTCTACTACTCACCTCTATTAATACTGCTACTGCTAATACTGCTGCTATTGCCAATGTTACTACTACTTCTGCTACTATACCAGAACTGCTTCTACTAATACTATTTCTGTCACCACAAATTATACTACTAGTATGACTACTACTGCCACGCCACCACCACTACGAGTACTAATACTTCAACTACTACTGCTGCTTCCACGACGGCTGCTCTTGCTGCTGCTATTACTACAGCTAATGCTACTCTGTTACTACTTGTACTACTACTTCTACCACTAATAATAAGTACTTGGCAGTAGAATATTACTCTTAAATGTTACTGCAGTGATATTTTACAGTGTTGATCTCACACAGGACAAAGAAACTGGTGATGATTCACTTTTGTCCAAGTTTGAAGGTGAATGTGACTTTAATATTAGCCCCGCGGCGTCTCTGCGACCTGTCTAGACTTGTACCTAGCGTCCTTCTCAATGCATGCTGGGAGAAGCTGCCATTTCCTGCCAACAGGAAGAGGAAAAGCAGGTTTAAAAAAAGAAAAGAAAAGGTGCATCTGGCTGAATATAATGATGTACAAAAGTTTCCTCACGTGAGAACCCACGTATTGTTTGGTTTTTTGTGAATGTAGATGGTCGTAGTTGTAGCGCCACCATCAGGTTGACTGGATTCTGTTTGCAGCGGAAGATGTTTGTCCAGGGAACAGAAAATACAGTGTATCTGCAATGTTTGGGTTATTTTTATACATGCATTCTTTGTAGTACTACAGCTACTGCTACTAGTACTGCTGCATCCACTATACCACTACTGCTATTGCTATTGCTACTACTACTAAACTGTCATACCTGTGCTATTGCTACTCCTCCACCACCACCACTACTACTGCTACTGCTGCTACGCTTTACTGTAGTAGATGTACTACTGCTACTTCTACTACTGCTCATGGTACTGCTATTATTAGCGCTACTGCTACTGCTACTACCTCTTCTACTTTTGCTAGTGCTACTGCAACTCTACTATTATCGCGACTACATGTACTGCTTTTGCTACTGCTATTGCTGCTACTTCTAATACTGCTGCTACTCTGCTACTACTATACTACTACTACTGCTGTACTTCTAGTACTACTACTACTACTCTGGTACTACTACTGCTAGTGCTTCTACTGCTGCTACTTCTACTCTTCAGAGTAGTAGATGTACCACTGCTAGTGCTACTGCTATTATTACTACTGCTACTACTCCTGCCACTGCTACTCTATTAATTCAGGTACTACATCTACTACCACTGCAACTTTTAGTACTGCTACTACTACTCCTCTGCCACTACTAGTGCTGCTGCTGTTATTAGTACTTGTGTTACTACCTCTGCTAGTACTACAGCTACTATAAACTATTACAACTTCTGCTGCTACTTCTGCTACCACTATAGTACTAGTGCTATTAGTGCTATATTTCTACTACTACTACTACTACTACTTCTACTACTGCTAGTGCTACTGCTATTAGTACTACTACCACTGCTGCTACTGCTACTCTACTAATACTACTACTCCTCTGAAACTACTAGTTCTGCTGCTTTTATTGGTAGTGTTACTACCTCTGCTACTCATGCTAGTAGTACAGCTAAAACAACTAATACAACTGCTACTTCTGCTGCTGCTACTACTATTGATACTGCTACTCTACTTGTAATGTTACTACTACGACAATTGCTACTGCTCGTATTACATCTACTATCACTGCTACTTTTACTACTGCTAGTACTACTCCTCTGCCACTACTAGTGCTGCTGCTGTTATTAGTACTTGTGTTACTACCTCTGCTAGTACTACGGCTACTACAGCTATTACAACTGCTACTTCTGCTACTACTATAGTACTAGTGCTATTAGTGCTATATTTCTACTACTACTACTGCTAGTGCTTCTACTGCTACTCTTCAGTGTAGTACATGTACCACTGCTACTTCTACTACTGCTACTGTTACTGCGAATTAGAACTTCTGCCACTGCTGCCACTCCTACTCTACTAATACAAGTACTACATCTACTACCACTTCTACTTTTACTACTGCTATTACTGCTACTACGACTACAACAATTACTACTGCTCGTACTACAACTGCTGCTACTGCTACTGCTAATACAGATACTACAACTACTATGTTTATTACTGCTATTATTGCTTATACTGATACTACTACTACTAAAAGTTGTGTATTATTTGGTGAAAATACTCATGTTAAGTCACAGTTCAGAGATGAAACAGTGGAAAACTTCTCTAACAGAGTACATGGATGGTTTTTTTGCACTTGGTTGTGTTTTTGTACTACAGCCTGTAGTACTGTACGTCTTTATATTCTGTCTTGTTATGATGCTGCTGATGCTGCTGCTGATGCTGCTGCTGCTGCTGCTGCTGCCGCTTCTGATGCCGCTGCTGCTGCTTCTGATGCTGCTGCTGCTGCTGCTGCTGCTGCTGCTGCTTCTGATGCTGCTGCTGCTGCTGCTGCTGCTGCTGCTGCAGCACGACTGCACGACTCCTTTTATCTCAGGAGGCTTTTTAGCTCCTCACGTCGTAGCAGTGTATTAGAATAAAGGCGTAGAAAAGCTGTCAGTTTCATGCTCAGATCTACGAGAACGTTCACCGTTCACCGTGTTTGTCGCTGCTGCTGATGCTGCTGATGAAGCTTTAACACTGACCTTCTCCACGCTGCACGACACCAGGCTCTGGGTTTTTAAAAATGGAGCAGTAGGGTGTGACCGGAATCGCCGGCGTAGGGGGCAGTGGAGAGCACTCTCCAGCTGTCTCACAGTAAACATCTATATGCAGAGGTCACGGAGCTAATGCATCCTGGAGTATGTGTTATGATGGTGAAGATGCAGCAGCAGCAGCAGCATCATCAGCAGCAGCAGCAGCAGATCTGAGACGTCCAAACACTTCAAATTCAAATTCCTCCTGCACAGATGTGACGCTGGTTATTCAGCCGAGAAAAATGTCAGCCACTGCAACGACATATGGAGTTTAAACTGCAGGAGCATCGTGTTTTATACCATGAGACACAGTAACAGCAGCTGTCTGTCTGTGTGTCTGTCTGTCTGTCTGTCTTTGTATCTGTCTGTCTGTCTGTCTGTCTGTCTTTCAGACAATCTGATAAGAACATGATTGGTGGCATGCGTCCACAGTGTTTGAATACTGTATTCTACTACCTTTGCCCAAAAAATCCATATATTACTGTGTAAAATTATATTATATGACTCTGTAAAATTATGCTATATCTGCTATATGCTATAGTTCACGTTAACATCGCAATTATTCCATGTATTAATGAAACCTTCACAAGTATCCTACATATTACTCTGATCATGCAGTATTTATTTGTCGTATTTTACTGCAACTTCCAAATTAGCCCATATATTAGTATGTAAATACTATATTTTACTGTCGTGCCACAAGTGGAGCACATAGCAGTATTTAAGTAGTATATTTTACTGCAACTTTACAATTATTTCATATATTACTGTGATTTAGCAGAATTTAAAAAATGTCTTTCACTGTAATTTAGCAAATGTAGCAAATTATTGAAATTTAGCAGTATTTATTTGTCGTATTTTACTGCAACTTCCAAATTATCCCGTATATTAGTATGTAAATACTACATTTTACTGTCGTGCCACAAGTGGAGCATATAGCAGTATTTAAGTAGTATATTTTACTGCAACTTTACAATTATTTTATATATTACTGTGATTTAGCAGAATTTAAATAATGTCTTTCACTGAAATTTAGCAAATGTAGCAAATTATTGAAATTTAGCAGTATTTATTTGTCATATTTTACTGCAACTTCCAAATTAGCCCATATATTAGTATGTAAATACTATATTTTACTGTCGTGCCACAAGTGGAGCATATAGCAGTATTTAAGTAGTATATTTTACTGCAACTTCACCATTATCCCACATATTTGTTTAATATAGCAGTATTTGAACACTGTGTTTTATCCTACATATTACTCTGATTATGCAGTATTTTTCTAGTATTTTATCTCAAAAGTGTGTCACATGACTGTGATTCAGCTGCTCGTTCACAGATGTCATCGCTGTCACTCGTCCTGTGATTAAACAATAACTCAGTGAAAATGAGACTTTTACGCTGTGAATTGTCACAGTTAAAGACCGTGGGAGTGATAATGACGTATACGCCGTGGTGAAGTTTTACAGTCAGTGGCTGCGGAAGCGATGACATCTGGGATCTTCCTGGTTCCTCATCATCATCATCATCATCATCATCATGACATCGTCTAAACCAGTGTTTTAAACGCTGTGACACCAAGCGTCAGGTGGAGCATCCGCCACAGAGGCAGCGTGACATTACAGTAAAATATACTACTTAAATACTGCTAAATCATATGCTACACTTGTGACACTACAGTAAAATGTAGTATTTACGTAGTAATATATGGGATAATTTGCAAGTTGCAGTAAAATACGGCGAATAACTACTTTTAAATCACAGTAATATATGCTGCAATTGTGAAACCACAGTAAAATATAGTATAGATAGTTTCTTGTTATAACGAGAAAACAATCATATCTTGAAATAACGTGATAGTTACTCGTTATAACGATAACATATCTTATCTCGAAATAATGTGATTATTTCTCGTTATAGTGAGAAAACAATCTTATCTCGAAATAATGTGATAGTTTCTCATTATAATGTGATAGTTTCTCGAAATAACATGATAGTTTCACATTATAACGCGAAAAATATCCTATCTCGAAATAACATGATGGTTTCTCGTTATAACGAGAAAAACAATCATATCTTGAAATAACGTGATAGTTACTCGTTATAACGATAACATATCTTATCTCGAAATAACGTGATTATTTCTCGTTATAGCGAGAAAACAATCTTATGTCGAAATAATGTGATAGTTTCTCATTATAACGTGATAGTTTCTCGAAATAACATGATAGTTTCACGTTATAACGCGAAAAATATCCTATCTCGAAATAACGTGATAGTTTCTTATTATAACGAGAAGATATCTTATCTCGAAATAACGTGATAGTTTCTCGTTTTAACGTAATAGTTTCCCGTTATGACGTACTACTGAGCACCCCACATTTTTTTGTATGTGTGGCAGCAATACGCTTGCGTAGTTTTTTGATTATCCGCATACTACATCTACTGCCACTTCTACTTTTACTACTGCTACTACTGATAATACTACTCCTCTGAAACTAGTTCTGCTGCTTTTATTAGTAGTGTTACTACCTCTGCTACTCATGCTAGTAGTACAGCTAAAACAACTAATACAACTGCTACTTCTGCTGCTGATACTACTATTGATACTGCTACTCTACTTGTAATGTTACTACTACGACAATTGCTACTGCTTGTACTACATCTACTACCACTGCTACTTTTAGTACTGCTATTACTGCTAATACTACTCTGCTACTACAAGTGCTGCTGCTGTTATTAGTACTTGTGTTACTACCTCTGCTAGTACTATGGCTACTATAAACTATTACAACTGCTACTTCTGCTACTACTATAGTACTACTGCTATTAGTGCTATATTTATACTACTACTACTGCTAGTGCTTCTACTGCTACTCTTCAGTGTAGTACATGTACCACTGCTACTTCTACTACTGCTAGTGCTACTGCGAATTAGAACTACTACCACTGCTGTACTACAGGAGTAGTTGAACTACTGAACTACTACCACTCGAAATAACGTGATAGTTTCTCATTATAACGAGAAGATATCTTATCTCGAAATAACGTGATAGTTTCTCGTTTTAACGTAATAGTTTTCGTTTGGTTAATAATTTTCAAGAAAATGACTGAAAATATACAGTTATTAACAACAACGTCACAATAGTACCATATAGTATTGTAATTTAGCAGTATTTAAATACTGTATTTTACTGTAAATGTTCCATGTAGACACATATATTTACTGCACATATACACACACACAGTATCAGTATGTTTTACTGTGATATTTTACAGTGTAGTAAAGACTGACGTCGTGGTCGTCTGCAGCTGCAGCTTCTCCTCGTCTTCCTCCATCGTGGACCTGAAGGTGACATTGATCCAGATCAGCCTTTCAGATGCTGCATCTGCTCGTATTGATCCATATCATCCAGCAGAGCAGCGTTTTCTCTCC